>NC_046641.1:25330443-25492943 GCF_900324485.2 Mastacembelus armatus | reverse complement strand
CAAAGTTTGTTCTGGTTCATGTTAAACTGAAAGTAAATTTGTGTGTGTGTGTGTGTGATCAGTAAAGTCCCATCAGCCCTTGCGTTTGCGTAAGGGTGGACTTTCAATGAGACTAGAGTGTAGCTCCGACCTGGAGTCACCAAAGAAGAAGAAGTGTTGTATCGTGGGCAACAGCTTCCCTCCCGTCAAAGCATCTGCTTTGGAGAGAGTTGAGCTGGCAGGCCCTCAGACCCTCGGACCCTCAGACTCCTCCGGCCTCCTCTGGGGCGCGAGCAGGATTTTGTGTGAGCTGAAGCGGTTGGAGGAGTCTGAGGTCACTGGAAGGGCTTTGGTCTTGCATTTGATGGTTTCAACCACAGACCAGAAACCAAACCACAGAGTCAGGGACACAGACGTCACAACTGGACATGAGCAGTTTTACCCTTGAACTTGGCTCTACAGTCTGGAAAAGTTTAACTGGTTAAACTTGTTCCTTATTAACCGGAACTGATCTGAGAATGAACTGCAGCATGAAACCGATGTTCCCTGCCTCGTGGACTCAGAACCACAGTTCTTACACTGGGCTGTAATACACGCAGCCTTGATGTTCTGTGCAAAGCTTCTCATGAAGCTGCAGCTGTTCCACTGAGTCCCAGTCTATGCAAAACAAATGAGCCTGTTATTCCAGGGTAGTAGTTCCTCTCTGAGCTGGAACAGAACTACATGTCCTGGGAAACAGACACCCCGCCCACGTATGTGACTCCTCTTCTTGGCGCTGTGGTTCTTCCAAGTCTCTTTCAGCTTCTCGCTGAGCTCGTCCTCTGGATCCGACAAGGACAAAGCTCTGATCAGTGCAGCGAAGTGAAAAACCAAAAACATAAGGACGGCGCTCAGACACAAGAGAAGTCTACTGTAGGAGACGTCTTTCAGCAGCTAGAGAACTTCTGCCCGTACAAGAACGAGTCAGGAAGAGTCGATAAATAAGGTACAAAACAGAAGAAGAAACCAAGACTGAAGCCAGAAGACACTGACTCTTGGTGGGGTTCATCAGCTGAGGAACACAACAACACCTCTGCTGTGGAAAAGAAGAAACAAGACGAGCTGCTCAGGCCAAGGGAAGAGTCCAAAGATTGAAGCACCAACAGAAAGAACGTATCTGCAGACAGGAAGGACCCAACATCTGGAGGTAAACTTTACCCTGGCAGCAGGAGGGTCGTCTCTCTCTGTAGTTAAGATTTGACGTATTATTCCAGTGTGTCGCGTTGGATTGAATCCAGGACCCAGGCACAGTTTCAGTTCTGTGGTTTTATAAATCAGCACGTAATAAAAAAATCATCTGGACCTGTTCAAACCAGGTCAGATCACCAAGAACACGACACATTTCACTGTCTCGATATTTATTTAAGAACAGCATAAGTGTGAACGGGGCATGACTGAGAAGGTCTGGGTCAACTCTGAGAAGACATATTGGACCAGACTCATTCAAACATGAAGAATGTGAAAATCCTGTGCCAGAGACCCAGGACTGAACTGTTTGAAAGGGGCGTCCCAACAGACCTGGTGTCTGTGAGGACGAGGTGTAGGTGCTAGAAAGGAACGACTTCAACTTCACCAGCAGTTTAACGAACCTCATCCTGTTGCTGATTCTTTTCCAAACAGAAGTACGACATTTGTGGAAGCACCTGCTGTGAGAAGATTGTGTTTAAAGTGATCTGACTCAAATAACTGGATCCATAATGAAACGGTTCAACCTGATTCTGTCACACTCAATGTTGGCTTCAGCCTTAGGATTACTCAGATATTTCCAATTTGTAGAGGATCACAGAAACGACTTATAGGATATAATCATTTTGTTTACTTATTCCCCCACTTCTCTTTCAGCTCCAGTCATCCCTGAGACCAGAGAGAAGCTGCACCAGAACCAGAGCCTGTAAACAGTGACGGCCGTCCTCAGAGTCTGGAGCTGGTTTTTGGAAACAGACGGGCCTCCCATTGTTGGTGAGGAAGAACCATGTGAGCCAGGTCAGCGGTGTGGCTCCCTGCTGGGTTTTTAATAGTCTTCTGACAACAATGGAGGTCTACGGCTCAGACCCATAAGCTGAACCACGTTCTGGATTCACACACATTCATTGTTAGTGAAACACGAGTCAGTCAGAGCTGCAGCAACACGATTTATTCAGATGATTATTTACACCTCATCATTATAACAACTATGGAAATAAAATCAAACCAGAAACAAAAACAAGGATCAACAGCTGAGGTCACTGAAGGATAAATACACCAACAGTTAAGATTAATTTAAAAACAATGAAGAGAAAATTGATCAAATTAGAAAAAAAATGTTTAAAATTGAAATCACACTAAATCAAAAAGGAAACAAGACAAAAAGAAAAATAAGAAATATTTAAAAAGAAATCAAAGAAAAATAAAAATACTGAACAGAAAATTGTGAATTAAGATCTGAAATCAAAAATCACTTTTCAAAGTAAAGGTTTGAAATGTCAGATTTAATTTAACACTTTGCTTTTTGACTCTCGCTGGTTTTCATTTTCATTTCTAGATTTTTTTGAGCTTCATTTTCTAAGTTTTTAATCAATTCTGGCATCATACAAAATTTTAAATACAAATGTGCTTTGTGACATTTAATCTTTCAGCTCAGTTCAATCTTTGTGAGTGTTTAAATAAAACTTTATAAACTATTGTCATTTCAAACATATGACTGATCTGATCAATAACACAATCAATCAATCGATCACCACTACAGTAATGACGCTAAAGTTTTGGCACAAAGACAACTCCAGTCAGAACCAGTCCAGACGGCCCAGCCTGGTTGTGGTCTGACCCACAGACCTGAAACCAAAACCTGGCCTCTGAGTGTCCAGACCAGGTTCCACATCCAAGCCACTAAAATCTGGAACGGTTTCGAGGTGATTCCTTACAGAAGGTTTTAGGGCTGCTGAAGAAAATCCCAGGATTAAAAGTGAACCAGGAACAAGACTGAAAACTGCTCCCTTTCACTTCCTGTGAAGACAGGGTCAGACTTTTGGCGCTGACCTCTTCACATGCCAGCAAATGCTCCACTCCAGCCTGTGGCTGCAGGCAAGAAGCTGTTCATCTCTGCAGGTTTCTGTAAACATGCTAATGAGCCCCTAACGTAACCCAGTTCCAGAGGCCGAAAGTCCATGGTTTTCATCTGCAGCCTGGTCCGTCCCTGTGGGACCCGAACTATCAGCTTTTCCCAGAGGCATGGCTAGCAGCCTAACATGTCACCGGGCTAATGAGCTAGCAGGCTAATCCAGCCATGCAGCACAAAAGGTCCCGGTAACGGCCCTGAAACCCAGTTTACAGTGTGCTGCCTTTACTGACCGTCTGTTTTTGTCTAAACGAAGCCGAGACTCCTGCTGCAGCGACTCTAGTTTAACACTGGTTCAGAAAAATGATCCTCAATCTGTAACTGACACTCGACTTTGGTTCAATTACAACAATATTTAAGGAAAATCAGTCAAATAAAATATGAATTCATCCTCAGTTTCCAAATGTGTTTTAACTGAATTTTAAGAAATCAAAGTAATCCCGACTGAAGTTGGTCTGAGCTGATGGATCACTAAACCACCACAGAAGAAGAGGAGCTGGTTTAAAAGCTGAAGAAAATGTGAAAACATGATGAAATTTGACATTTGTCTTCGTGTCTCTCCTCTGTCCACTCCTAGTCTTGAACTGGACCAAACCTGTTCTGATCCTGTGTAAAGCAGTCTGATCCTGATGTGGAATAGTCTGGGCCCGGTCCGGCTCAGACGGGGAGGCGGGAGTGTCGGAGCCTCCACCTCCTTGATCGCACTTTGAAGAAGAAGAAAAGGAGCATGAGGAAGAGGCAGGAGCAGACGTACAGAACCACACACAGACTCATGTCCACGCTGTTAAAACCCAGACCCAGAATCCACACGCCTCCTGCTCCTTGACCTTGACCTGCTCCCGCTCCTCCCCCCTCTCCATGCCCTGGCACCTCCACCCTCTGAGCCTGTTGTCCAAGTCGAGGCTCCAGCTGCTCCTCAGCTTTCTTCACCTGGTCCTTCCTCTCTACTCCTCCTTGTTGCTCCTCCTGAGACTGGCCGGTCTGTGCAGGATCAGGGTCTGCAGGAGGTGCAGGGGGATGTGGGGGGGGTAGGGAGTATGTGGGCGACAGGTTGGAGGCTCCATAGTGATGTCGCAGGAAGCGCAGGACATTGTCTTGGTTCCAGACGTGGACGCCGCTTTTCTCCTCATGGCAGGAGGCGCAGAGGGAGGGGCTGGGCCATGGAGCTTTAGGGAAGAGGGGGTCATCACTCAGAGAGCCTGGGGGGGGGACATCAGTAATATTAATATTACTACTGCAGTACTACTACTACACAGGTGTGTGTGTGTGTGTGTTTGTTACCTGCCAGCCTGTAGTTGACCATGTTGTGTTGGTTCCACAGCCACAGGACCTGCTGCTCTCGGTCCAGGACTCGGTCCATGCTGGCAGCCGCCGCCTGCTCGAAATGTCGGCCACACTGCTCGCAGCCGAAGAAGGTCCTGATGTACCGACGCATCACCTGCAGCACCGGAGCCGTCTCGCCCTCCAGACCTGCATCGTACAGACACAACCACAATTTGTTGTTTCACAAATGACTCTCTGAGGCGACGTGAGGAAGTTTCAGTGGTCACATGGTTTAACCTTTAACCGCCGGGTAGACCTACAGCAGACCTACGATGTCCACCTCACAGGACTCTGGTCATCACATGACTGTCTTCTGGTAGGTTCGACTGTTTTCCAGACGACCCGGATTTTTGACCGGACAAGTCTGAGTATTTTGTTCAGAATGTTGTGCTTTCAGCAGGACGGTGGCGTGTCTTAGTTTTAGTGGACCGACTGTTTTTCCAGTACAGGTGTGGAAGCACAGGTGTGTGGTGGTTACCTGTGTTTTCCAGGGCTGTGGGCATAGCGTCATGTTGGACTGTCAGAACATGGAACAGAGTCCAAAGAGAACAGGGGTAACCTCTGAGCCCCACCTTGCTGCCCTGACAACCAACCCAGCGAAGCTCCGCCCCCAAATGCACACCTGAGATCTGGACAGGAAAGAGGAAGTCAGCTGCTGCCCCGTTTGAGTGTGTGTGTCAGTTCTCTGTTTGTGTGTCTCACCCTCATCTTGTTGTTCACCAGGTCCAGGACAGCCTGGTAGGGGATTCGCTGCAGCGGCAGACTGAGCAGCCAATCAGAGAGAGTCTCCATCAGCTTCACCACTGAACCCCCACCTGGATAGAGCTGCACAGGTATAGAGAGAGAAGTTACAGGTAATGAATCAGGAGTTACCTTCAGAGCGTCTGGTCAGTGGAGCGTCAGGTCAGTTGCAGGTTCATGGTTGCTGTTACCTTTGAGACCAAAGTGACAAAGTCCTTGAAGACCTTAAGCTCCTCCCCCTCCAGGGTACTATGAGTAGCCAATTCTACTCTCAGCAGGTAGTGGAGGGCTGACTCCAGATCAGCTGTGTACACCTTGGACCTGCAGAAACAGAAACAGGTTTACTCCGGATCCACAAGTCCAATCCAGATTAAGCTGAGCTGGTCTGACCGGGCCTCTGACCTGTCAAACTCCCTCCAGATCTCTGGGCTCTGTTTGTGTGGTAGCGCCTCCACCTGGCTTGAGCTGCTGCTGTCTGACATCAACCTGCGCTGGACTCCTGGTAACGTCCTCAACAAGGAGGAGAAGAAGAAACGCAGCCGCTTCTCCCTGAGAAACCAGACCAACAAATGTGGTTCCTGCCAGTAGAAACCAGTTGTTGTGCTAAAAGGGGATGTTGTGTGTATCAACAGTGTGTGTGACTGTACCTGTGAGGATTTCCTTACATTTTCAAGTGACCTGAACTTTCTGTGTTTTTACTATATCTAAGGTTAAAGGGTGTAGGATTCTCTGGTGCCTTCATGTTTGTGGACTTTAATATGTCTGTGGTGTGTTTCTGTCTGTTGCTGCATGAGAACCTGACACCTGAATAAAGTTCCTGTCTATAATTATGCTGCAGTGAGAGCGTGAACGGCTGATGGTTATTAACCACATGTTGGCTCTTAGCAAACATCAGCTCAGAGCAGGTTTTTAATGCTCAACTGTTTCACTGACGTTTTAGAAACGTTTGCAGAAACGTTCAGAGAAATGCTGCAGGAAGTTTCCTGAACTGGAAAAAACAAAAACCAGTTCTGCTTGTCATTGTGGACTGTCCACCTGTCCCTTACTCAGAGTTTTTAACTGAACTTCCAGACTTCCTGTGTGATTTAGTGCTTAGTTCAGCTAAAGTCATTATAGTGGGAGATTTAACATTCATGTAGATGTTGAAAACTCAGATGTAAATAAAGATGGAATCATTTTCTTAAATTTATTAACAGCGTTGTCGGATAAACATCTGCTCTAGTGGAATTTTCTTCCAAACGCTGCATGATCCATCATCTTAAATTCAAAAGTTATTAAAGATCTGACAAAACAGGATTTTGGAGAAAAAAATATTAAATGTTTCATTTCGATGCCATAGGTCAGAACAAGATCAAGGGTGTGATTGAAACAGTGGGTGGGTTTATTAACGTTTTGAGTGAAACCAATTGAATCTAATATAGAATCTCAGGTACTTCAAGGCTAGATTACTGTAACTCATTACTGGATGTCCCAGTATCTCCATAAAAGGCCTCCAGTTAATCCAGAATGCTGCAGCCAGAGTCTTGACAGCTGAAGCTCTTTTCCTGTGGAACCAGCTCCCAGTCTGGGTTCAGGAGGCTGGACTTAAAACCTTCCTCTTTGACCAAGCATATAATTAGGGCTGGCTTCAGGTAACCCTGAACCATCCCTTAGTTATGCTGCTATAGGCCTAGACTGTCTGAGGACTCTCCATCATGGACTGAGCTACTCTCTGCCCTCTATTTCCTCTGAGTGGATTGATGGAGGTTCATTGTGAGGGACTTCAGAGATGATGAGACCCTCAGGAAGTGGAAGTCACACTGAACGTGATTCATGTGTGTGTGTTTACATTTCACTGGGTTAGGATGAGTTTTCATTCAGTATCTCTGCATCTCCATTAGGTCTGTGGTGCCCACTGAGGAGACGTTTACCTTTCTGTCGGATCACAAGCAAACTCATTAAATAACAACAAAACTGTGTGTGTGTGCGTTCGCAGTACAGTACTCACACATGCAGGTGTGTGTGTGTCCCATTGGGGTGCAGCAGGTAGACAGAGGGGAAGGTGGTGATCTTCAGAGACTCTACCAGGGGGCGATCTGTGCTCAGAGCTCGCTTCACTTGCACACCTGAGTACTGCAGCAAGTCCAGGATCACCTGACACACACAGGAAGTGTATTTAAACCCAAACTGTATTAAACATCAACTTCTTCTTCTCCTCCTTTGGGCTGCTCCCTTCAGGGGTCTCCACAGCCAATCATCTGCCTCCATTTAACCCTATCCCCTGTATCCTCCTCACCCACACCAACTATCTTCATGTCCTCCTTCACTACATCCAAGAAACATCAAACAAGTTCAAACAGAAGTGAGCAGATTTCTCTTTGTCCCCAGTCTGGTCCCTGCAGGTACCCAGATCCAGGCCCTGGTGTCTCTCAGCTATACTACCCCCCCAGGACTCTCTGCTACCTACAGTCCTTCTGTTGTTATTCCAGCTTCTCTACCCTGTGTTCGCAAAGTCCGCTCCTTTAATGACCCCCCCCCGCCACCTGGCCAAGGTCAGAAGAAGCCAGTAGTGGTTTCCAACAGCAGCCATGGAGGAGTCTCTGCAGCTCAAAGTGGGAACCAGTGGCTGCCAGAGCCAAGAGGCGGCATTCTTTAGCCCAGAGAGAGTGGGACAAAGAAAGACCAACAACCAGGGTTAACATGGCTTTGGCTTTTTCACATGGAGAGGGTTCAAAGCAGCCAAAGGACTCACACTGGATCCACATGGGGCCTTCTTCCTTCTGGATGTGTTAGCATCTAAAGCTAACCTGTTGGTTTGGTAGCATTAGCCACCTAGCATGGTCCTGACTGGACCTTTGGACTGAATGGATCTGATGTGAGTTTGGGAGGAAGTGGAGCTTTGGGTAACGTTAATGCTTTGGGTCACATTAGCAGGAACCAGAGCGTCTACTGGACTGACACATTTACTCCTCAGTCAGCTAACGCTAGCTTTGGACAGGACACTTTGTCCCAACCAGGCATCCATAGTTCACGTCGTAGCTTCAGGAAACAGGATGGGATGAGAGGGGCAAAAAGCAGGAAGGAGGAGCTTATGGTGGGAGTTAGTTTGGATCATTAGACCCTCTGGAGGCCGAGGAGTCATGAGGGGGAGCAGATTGTGTTTGTTCATTGATTCTAATCTGAAGGTTTTCTCATTTTTAATGTTTGAAGATCATCTTTACCATGATTTCTTTGTTTCTCACCTCTCGTCCTACGTACGAGTCTGGTTCCTCTACAACAATGGCGGTGAAGACATCTGAGCGTTGACCCAACAGAGGAAGCAGCTTCTCAGAGCTACATACACATAAAAAACTTCCAATGAATCATATTCACTGTACTAAAAAACCACTGTGGTGGTCTCGGGACTGCTAGTGGACTACGCTGCACCAGGCTGCATTGGTCTAGGTCTGGTACCTGAGCGGGTCTAAAGGAGGACAGTGGTTGGGCCAGTCCAGTCTGGTGTGGTTCTGCAGGATGTTCACCATGAGCTGCCTCACCGCCTGGACCTGTCTGTCTGCACCTGCACACACACATCACAGGTGTAACTGGACGCGTCACAACAAGTCATCCTATCCCGAGTCATATTTTCCAACCAGAGTTTGCGTCGTAGAGACAAGAGGCACCAGGCCGCCAGTCACAGCTGTCAATCATCTGGAACACGCCTAGAACTTATTAAAAACACACAATGTGAGAATTTCGACTGACACAAATCTACAGTGAGTAAGCTTCCAACACACTGAAGCTTAATAAAGAAAGGAAATAGGAGTGCTAGTATACACAAAGTACAGCAGTACTCTCAGATCAGTGTAGTATCATAGAAAAAGTACAGCAGTATTCATGTAGACTCTATGTTGTACATTTTGCCTGGAACTAGTAACAAAAGCAGAGCAGTACAGTACAGCATGTGATGTATTTGTACCCTGAAGTGGGGCTAATACTGCAGTAAAACTCCATGTGAGCTCACTGGACTGATGTGTGTCTCACCTCTGTAGGTCGTCCCCACGTCTGTCGGAGAACTGTGAGCCCGGAAGTACTGAAGACACAGACATCGGTGATTACTACACATCAACATCTTTTCATCATGAAGTGCTTCAGGTCAGATCTACGATCAGAAACTCTTCTTTTTTTTTTTTTAACCAATTCTCATTTACAATGACGACCTGGCCGAGAGGCTGCATCCTGTTCGTCTGGATCTTAACGCTTAAAACTGCATGACGTTCATTTTCACCTGGCGCCGAAGTGTTTCAGCCTTAACGAGACTGACCCTGAAGCTTCGGTTCACACACATCACAAATCAACTGTGCCTGTCACACACACTTCCAGGATCTCGCTAAATCTGACGGGCACAGTAATATTTCATTAGAACCGTTCCAGCGTTTTGAATAGATGCTGCAGTGACACAGTGCTCCCTGCAGGAAGTACTGCAGGTAGTACTCAGTGCAGCTGTGTACCTTGAATGTCGGGTAGAACTTGATGCTGTACTCTTTACAGACGTCAAAGTTTTCCTCCTGAGCGCAGTCGAGCACGGCGACACCGATGGCCTGCTGCCAGTCTGAGAGACACAGACAGAGAGAGGGAACCAATGAGCACAGACGCAGCTGTCAGGACAAAGGTCTGAACTGTACCAACACTGCTCCTTCTGCTGATTAAAGAACTCCAGCCCCAGCTTTTATTTTGAAAGGGGAATAGGACTCTTCACTTCCAGGTGAGTTTGCACTCAGATGACTCAGACCAACGAATCTGCTCACACACACTAGCACCTGCTCTATGCATCCAGATGTGTTCTCACACGTCCTACACACACGTCTGTACAGGTGGACACACAGGAAGTACTCAGACCCTTAACTGCAGTAACAGCAGAAATACCACACAGTAAAAATCCTCTGTTAAAAGTAAAAGTCCTGCATTTAAACTGTTACTGCAGTAAAAGTCCAAAAGTATCAGCATCCAAATGTACTTGAAGTATTCAAAGTGTTCTGTTGGGGGGGAGGTCGGGTCAGGGTCTTTGTCTGAGACTGGGACAGCTGGTCCACACAAAGGAAGGGGGTGTGTCAGTGTGTGTGGCAGGTGCAGCTGAACGAACACGCGCGCGCGCGCGCGCGCGCGCGCGCACACACACATACACACACAGTGCTCTCTGTGGACGTGTGACATGGGGGTGTTCCTAATAAACTGGCCAGTTATGTCTGATAATGAGCTAAATGACGGAGCTAACGCAGGTGCAGCTCTGTACAACCGTCCCAGGTGAGTGTGGTATGTGATGTGTAAACACCGTCAGTCGTGGTTCAGGTGTGACTTCCTGGACACCTGAGCCGAAGGGTCACCTGTCTGTTGCTTGGAAACATGAGCTCTGTTCTCCGTTACCAGAACTACCTGTTAGCTTCATGAAGCTAACTGCTAACATGTGATACCAGCTGCTCCAATGGTGATGGGGGTTCGGCTGTCAGCTCAGGGTCATTGATTCTGTTTAGGATTAAGGTTCTGACACAAACCTGCAGGAATATCGGTTTAATCAGTTTATCAGTCCAGTTTAAACAGACTCCATCGCTCAGAACTTCCTTCAAAAATCTGCCACTTTTCACCCGCTTCACACACAAGCAATCATTTGAGTCACAAGACTAAAGGGTTGAGATTTTACTGGAATTAACTGGTTATTTTCAGACTGTATTAGTCCTGGACTGAAGCGGAGGGGGACAGAAAAAGGAAACACACCGACTGACACTGTAAGACTTTACACTCTTTCACCGATTAGCCAGGAACTCGATAAATACGATCATTTTGAATGGAGTCTGGTGTTGCCGTTTACAATGGAGGGTGGTGCAGGAGCAGACGGTACCTTTGACGTCCTGGGCCAGCGTCTTCCAGGTGCTGGAGTACTGGATGCAGTGTCCGCACCATGAGGAGTAGAACTGGATCAGCCAGGCCGAGGACGAGTTACTGACAGTGGGCTTCAGGGTGCTGCTGCTCAGGATCACCAGCGGGTCTTCGTCCGTGTACAGTCGGGCTGCGGCTCCCAGGCCGCCGGGGACGAGCCAGAGGACGACCGCCGCCTCGAACCAGAACCGGAGCATCCCTGGCGTCCGGGGGGAGGCACGCTGAGAGCTGGACGTCAGAGAGTTGGGGAGTTTCTGCGAGAAACAGATAGAGCCGGGGAATCATGAGCACCGAGACCCGCTACCTGGTCCGTGTGTTTACTGCATCCGGAAGTCCAGACGTCTCACTCTGTAGGGAAAGCTGGGAACCTAAACAACGACCAGGAAGGACGTGTACATTTTAAACAAAAACTCGCGAGAATACAGAGCCACATTACAGATTCTCTCTGCTGCAGTTTAAAGATACACGAGACTTTATTATAAAACAAACTGGCGCCACTTTAAGGCTTTAAATATTTGTTGTTTCGTTTTTATATAGTTAATGTGCTATTTTCCGTTAGCACGAGAGCTGCTGGGAAAATTACTACGCTGAAATTAACTTGTACAATTTTTAAAATCCACCTGTTGGGACGTCACGGGCCTCTGGGCAATAGTTTGCTCCTGCTGGGGGAGGGCTCCAGTTTTTCCTGCAGTGTAAACCTTCCACCTAATAGACGATCTTTCTAAAGACACTTAAACTGCCTTAACAGCTGTGCTGCGTTCATTATCCGGACATCTCAGTGTTGAAGAGGACATTGGCTTTGCAGCTAAAAAAGGGATAAATGAGAAAATCGAAGTCTACACTGATTTAAGGAAGTTTAAATGTTTATGTTTATAATGAATAAAGTATCTGTCTGTCTGTGTCTGTCTGTAATAATTTAAAAAGATATGCTGCTGTTTTTTCTTTGTTTACCTAAATTGAAAACCAAACAAAGTGGTAGAGCCCCCACATTTAGATAGATCTATCATTTGTTACGTTTGTTCATATAATTGTTTGCCAATATCTTCTTACATTATTCTACATTTCTCGCAGTGCTTGAAAGTTTTGTATTGTGTCCTGTGGCAACAGAACAGAACAGAAGCTTGTGGGTCTGAATCCCGGTGGACCCAGGGGCCTTTCTTTGTGGAGTCTGAGTTTACAGAATAAGCAGCAAATAATAATCTAATCTAATCTAACAGGTTGGTTGGTGACTCTAAATTGCCCATAGGAGTGAGTGTGAGTGTGTGAGGTTGTTTGTCTCTATGTGGCCCTGTGATGGACTGGGGACCTGTCCAGGGTGGACCCCTGCCTTTCACCCAAAGAGAGCTGGGATAGGCTCCAGCTGATCCCTGGGACCCTGGTTAGGACTAAGGGGGTACAGATGATGGATGGAAAATAATAAACATCAACTTCCTGTGAAACCGTTTAGCGTCCGGTTTCCGTAGCAACCGAGCAGCTCGACGCCAGAGGACACGGAAACGCACGAAGGTGATTTTTCTGTCGAATAAATAAATAAACGAGTTTGGGAGCGAAGAGTTTTTCTCATTAGCAGCAGGAGGAACGTTCAGGTTTATTAATCTTGTTCCTGCAGTTTATAACGTTAATTTTCACAGAATCGAAACCACCAAAGAAGCTGCAGGTCACTGGTTTTTCAGGGAAACAGCGAAGGTTTGTTTCCGTTAGTTAAAGCGTTAAAGACAAACCAGGTCAAACTTGAGAAGATGGTGTTTGTGTTTCTCCTTGTGCTGCACGTTGATGGGCGTTAGCAGGATTAGTTACTCACACAAATATTATTGTTTGTTGTCTTTGAATTGGATTTTTGTTTCCATGTGACATGTTCCGTTTCCTGGAATATTAAACTGCTGATTTCCATGTTAATATGACGTGACAGGATTTTAGCAACATCACGTTTGTTGCTGCCTTTAACAAACAACATCTCCCATGATCCCACAGTGTCGCAGGTTAAAGCAAACGGTTCTCTGACGAAACATTCCCAACTCAGTGTCCATTTACTGGTTTTACTGGTTTTCACCCCGTTTGCTCTTCCTCACAGGAAACATGTCGTCGCCGAGACTGGGCGTGGTCAGAGAGTCCATGCTGACCAATCCGCTGCACATCAAGGTGAGCACAGCGTGTACATCATACACAACAACAAACAAACAACAACAAACAAACAACAACACAACAAAGACATAAATATCGATTTTGCCATTTCCTTTGAGCTTTTGCTGTGAAGGTGCTGAGGGGCTTTTACTGTGAAATTTGAGTTAATTTCCTGAACACAAGAGTGGTATAATAGTGAGTAACACCAGTGTTCCCAGTGTCAGGGGGTGGACTCACCTGACCTGTGAGGAAGTCAGTGAATAAAAGTGTGAAAGCTCCAGGTGGACTCTGGGTGGCAGCACAGACTCAGACCTGAACATGCTGCTTCGTCTGCAGAGACTCGTTTGTTGAGTTTGTCTAAAACTGCAGGAAGAGCCAACAGAAGAATCTGTGTGCAGGTGATAAATCCAGTCTGGAAAAGTGCTGGAGTCAAAACCAGGCAGACAAACACTTTGTCTCAAAGTTTTCTGGGTGTTGCATCAGCTGGATAAACAGATTTCATGTTGCTGTTCAATGACGTTTAGCTGTAAATGTCCAAACCCTGCTCCCTCACACAAACGTCTTAAAGCCACAGATGAATCAGTTTCATTCTGCACGATGACGACTGTCACTTTGGAAACTTCAAGTACATTTGGATCATGACACTGTTGGAAATTTACTGCAGTAACACTTGGAATGCAGGATTGTTACTCTGTGGTATTTCTACTGGTACTGCAGTACAGGGTCTGAGAACTTCTTCCAGCTGTCAACACATGAAGGTAAAAGTAAAACTGAGGACTGTGGTGGACGATCATCTGTCAGTCACTGTGATGCTGCTGTGAAAAGAGGAAACCAATGATGTTGTCCTTCCCCCTGTGCACAGGCGCCTCTGGGTCAGACCCGGTCCAGAGGACTGACGGTTCCTGGTCCAGATTTCACTTTTGGGATCAGCAGCGGTTCGCTCAAAGACGGGGGCGTGGCAGAGGGTAGGCCAGGCTGTGCTAATGGCAGTTAGCATGTGTTAGCTTCAAATACCTGACAATACAAGGTTTGAGAAGTAGCAACACCCTTTAACTAAGTACTTTACTGCACTTCTGTTAAAGCTGTGCAGTGGGGCCTGCTGGGAGTTGTAGTTCGTGAGCATGTCACTGTGCTGTGTCAGTTCTGTCCAGTTGGAGGGTTCAGTCCAGACGTGGAGGCTCTGCTCCTCATCCACTGGTTGTCCCAGATTTTGTGTCTCTGAACCGGAATGCCGTGAAGTCCGGTCTGGTAACGTCCAAAGAGCTGAGCCAGTACCGAGCACAGAGGGGAGCCAAGACCCAGAGTTCAGCCCCCAGGCGACAGGAGGACGGGCCTTCACGGTGCCCGGTGGTGCCTGACATCACATTTGGAGTCAGAAACAGGTCAGAAACTCATGCACAGACGTGATTATTTATTGATTACTGATTATTGATTGCTGGTGACTGATGTACCTGTGATGGGTCTGTCCACCAGGCCGTCATCTCCTCTGGCAGACCTCCTTTCTCATCAGTACGCTCACCGCTGGCTGGACGAACAGCTGAGCAGGAACCAAACTGGCAACCACAACCAGCTGCACAGGGTAAGAGACAGTGAGAGTGAAGCTCGATTGTTACCGGAGAAGGACCCGGTGTCTGGTTTTGGGAAGCAGTGGTGACTAAAAACACAGCAGGGAGCCCAACAACAGGGGCTTGTCTTCTTCCACAATCCAGCTCAGTCATCCCTGAGACTAGGGAGAAGCTGCAGTGGAGCCAGAACCTGTAAACAGTGACGGCCGTCTTCAGAGTCTGGAGCTGGTTTTTGGAAACAAACGGGCCTCCCATTGTTGGTGAGGAAGAACCATGTGAGCCAGGTCAGCGGTGTGGCTCCCTGCTGGGTTTTTAATAGTTTTTGGACAACAATGGAGGTCTACGGCACAGACCCATAAGCTGAACCAGGTTCTGGATTCACAAACATTCATTGGTGCTGTCGGTCTCTGGATGGGATCTGGACTCAGGGACACAAACACTGAATCAGCTTCTGCTGTGTCTTTACTTTAACTTAATGAGGTGGATTTAAAAAAGGCATTTAAATGTGTACACAGATAAAACCCGGTTGTATTCCTGACACCAGGACCAGTCTGCTGAGGAGAAGCAGAGCTCTGCCTGTCACACAGACTCCATTTAAACTGCCTCATTTCACACAGGTAACACACACACACACACACACACCTGGCACTGCTGGTTCCTGCATTTTGTCTTTGTGATCAATATGAACAAGAGACAGTTCAGATTTGTGTGTTAGAGACTGGTCAGCTGAACCTGCAGCTTCACACTGAGTGTCAGCTCAGTCTTCAGGGCTCTGGGTACCTGGTTCTGGGCTCAGTGTTCCAGCAGCTGTAAAAAGCCACAGTCCTCTACCTGCTCAGCAGCAAACAGCAGACAGACACAGTCAGAGACCAGCTGGTGAACATAGTGGAGCATTTAGCAGCTAAAGAGCCAGAGGTTTCCCTCAGGAGGTGGTGGAGACCAAACCCAGAGCTAAAACTGAGGGAACACTGGGTGAGGTTCAGCAGGTGGACTCAGACACTGGTCCACATGGACCAGCATGTTGATTTGTGGCTGCTGGAGCTGTAAATAAGAAATTGCTGATATAAACAACAGTATGAAGGGATCATATATCAGATGTTACTAGACTGAAAACACGAGGACAAAATCATTTATTGGGTCTTAAAAAGTAAATTAAAGATTAAATGTTCAGAGCACCTCTGTTTCTCCTCCTGCTCAGGTTCCTCCTGCTCTCGACACCTTCAGGGACCAGGAGGCTCGTCTCCGGGCGTTCAGGGCTCATCAGTCAGACTCTGTATCCAGGAGGGGGCATCAGGGTCTGGGCACTTACAGTCTGGACTGACCTGAAGACAAAATGGACCCAACCTTTATCTGAACATCTCAACAGTACCGCAAATAAAACGTGTCATAAATCTGTTTGTAGCGTCTGATTCGAGGAGGAGGATGGATGAGGGGGCATAATAATTTGACTTTATGTTAGACCAGGTCTTTATGGGGACGCTGAAAGACGGACACCAATGACTTCAAAGTATTAGCATTAATATGTGATCAATAATAAATATTACTACTCCAGCCCTGTTTGTCTTCTACTTCTTCTTAGACAGTAAATAAAGTGTAAACGCAGCTTCACCTGGTACAAACAGATTGTTCTTTGTGGGTCAGGGGGTCAGTCTGGGACTGGATCCTCAGTGAATGATTCACTGTGGATCAGAAAACGCTCAACAATTTAACACTTTCTGCATCATTACCTGAAGCTTCAGGGGCAGAACTGGATGAAGTATCTGAAGCACTTGAACCCTGTTTCTGTTAAACCTCATCTGTTTATTTCTAATCCCTTCCTAAAACTGGAACCGACTGGTTTCACTTGGTCCTGCTGAGCCACAGGTTCTGATTTGTCTGAAAATGGACTGAACGTGTCCTAAACTATGTGATTCAGTTTATAACCTGGAAAACCAAAGACAGGAAGAAGGAGGAGGAGCAGAGACTCTCATCCCCTCTCTCTCTCTTTGTGCTGCACCAATCAGCTGCTGATCGATCCTTCACTTCTGGATCAATAATCATCTCGTGGCTGTTTAACAATAAAACCATTACTTTGTGTCCTGCTGCTGCACATCTGCTGCTTCTACTGTTTTATTGTTTCTACTCATTGTTTTATTGTTTCTACTGTTTCAATTGTTTTTATTGTTTCTGCAGTTTTTGTTTTTATTGTTTTGTTTCTACTGTTTTATTGTTTTTATTGTTTCTGCTGTTTCATTGTTTTTATTGTTTTGTTTCTACTGTTTTATTGTTTTTATTGTTTCTGCTGTTTCATTGTTTTTATTGTTTTGTTTCTACTGTTTTATTGTTTTTATTGTTTCTGCTGTTTCAATTGTTTTTATTGTTTCTGCAGTTTTTGTTTTTATTGTTTTGTTTCTACTGTTTTATTGTTTTTATTGTTTCTGCTGTTTCTACTTTTTTTGTTCTCATGTTTCTCCCGAACAAACTCACCTGAGTCCGGACGGAGATGGACGTTTCTGTCTCCAGGTTCCGCATCGACTCCCTGCTCTCCCCTAACCCGCCAGGCGCGCTCTTCTCCCGGCCAGTCCCTCCGGAGCTCAGCCCGGGCAGCAGCGGCGGCTGCTCGGCACCACCATCCCCGCGGAGAGAGCCTGTCCCCCGGCTGGAGTCTCGCGTGTTGTCCGGTCAGCAGCTCCAGCCCCGCAGCGCCAGCTCCTCCTTCCTGATCCGAGACATCTTAGCGGACTGTGGGTCCTACTCTGACCCGGGCCAGGCGGAACCGTTCCAGTCTGGACCGTATGAAGACTTTCAGGATAAAAGTCTCAGCAGCTTCTCTTCTGACGAGTCTAGAGGTAAGAGTCCAAAAAAAATCAACCAAATATTAGAATCGATTTAAAAAGAAACCAGGTGAAAACGAGCACAGGGCAAAAATAAAGTGAAGGTTAATTTATGTAGAAATTTAGCAAAGAAAACAGTTTTTCCTAAAAAGTTAATTAATAATAAAATTAATTATTGTATCTGTTTTACCCTAAAGCAATAAAACCAGTTACAGTCTGTTTCAATGACACAACTATTTAAAAATAAATAATATTATTTTATTTAGTTTATTATTATGTTTATTATTATTATAATATATTGTTATTATATTAGTATGTATATTATTATTATATATTAATGTGTTTATTATTAATACTATATTATTGTTGTATATTCTGCAACTTTAAGGCTGTTTTATGTAAAAACAAACATTTTGAATTTCATACTAATTAATATGATACAATTTCCGGTTGTGGAGGAACGTATGTGCTGGATCTGGGTTTTAATTATTCACCAGAAACCGGCACCAATGAATCGCATTAAATTCACTTCTCTTACACAGTAAACCGTCACTGAGGAAACTGTAAACAAACAAACAAACAAACAAACTCGGGTTTGCTTGAGTCCAGATTCTCGGTCTCCTTTCCTGTGCGCACCCAATAACGCTGCCCTGCGGAACTGACCAGTCACCTGACACGACTCATGTGATGTCATGTGTTCTCGTCTGGAACCCAGGGCAGGCCGGGACCTCGGACCTTGCGGCGGACCCCCTGAAGAAGCCTCGGAAAGCTCGGACGGCGTTCAGCGACCAGCAGCTGTCGAGGCTCGAGAGAAGTTTCCAGAAACAGAAATACCTGAGCGTCCAGGAGCGCATGGAGCTGGCGGCCTCCCTGCAGCTCAGCGACACCCAGGTCAAGACCTGGTACCAGAACCGGAGGTAATGCCCCAGCGCATCTACACAGACTGGAAGAGACACACACAGACCACAAAACATGGGTAGATTTGAGTCTCTGCGGTGGTTTTGAGTCTTTGTGGTGCTTTTGAGTCTCTGTGGTGGTTTTGTGTCTCTGTGGTGGTTTTGAGTCTCTGACAGTCTGGACCGTGTTTATCCCTGACAGACATTTGTGATTAATAATTTGTGATCAATGATCCAGCAGGCCGAGCTGTAATGAACCATCACTGATGCAGAAACAAACCTTTTTTAGTGCAGGGATTTATTGCCCACAGAGAATCCTGCGCTGTGATTGGCTGAAGGAGTTTTTGTTTTGTTTGGTAATTTTCATCAGAAGAAGATGATAAATATCCGTTTTGTATATTTTGTTTTTGTTAGTTTATTAAACAAGAAAACAGAAATAACTAATTTGTGGAGTTTTTGTTTCCTGCTGTAACCTGGTCCTGATCTTTCCTCCGTCAGGACCAAGTGGAAACGCCAGTCGGCTGTGGGTTTGGAGATGTTGGCTGAAGCCGGAAGGATGATCCTCCCAGCACACTACCTGTACCCTCCTGCCCCGCCAATACTGGACCTATACCTGTACACAAGCCACGCCCCTCACCAGCTAGCCCCGCCCCCACTTCCCCACGTTCTCACTTACGCAGAAGCACATGCCCGCTGACACCCGCACACCGTGAATCCAAGTCCAGGAGCAGATGTGTCACAACTCAAATGACTAGAACGGTAAGAACTCTAGCAGACGCATCTGTCGGACAAACCCACAGGAGGGGCAGGAGGCAGATGGAAGACTTCTCAGCAAGCGAGATCCTGCCTGAGGCCAACTGGGACTTGGATTAGATGTTGATTCAAGTCGATGTAGTTCTGACTCGGACTTGTTTCAGTTTCATGGATGACTCTGTCTGGTAGGGGTCAGTCACTGGACTAGACTTAGTCTTATTATGTGACTCAGACGTGGTTTGTGGGGGTTTAGACTCAGACCTCACTGGACTGGACTATTAATGGAATATTGATGCTTTAAAAGGCTGGATTTCCACCATGGCAGGTGCAGTCTGGCTGCAGCACTTCAGTCTCATCACCGTCCTGAACTCGGCTGTTTTTCCAAACAGCTTTTTGAGAGGAAAACAAAAACCTGAACTTCAGTGGATCAAGGTCACAGCACAAAGATCGGGACCTTAGGATCGGGATTCAGTCAGAAAGACGTTTGACAGGAAGCAAAGTGTAGTGACCACGACACTAGAAAACTACAGGGACGGTAAAAAAGTAAAAACTACAAAGCTGGTTCCAGTTTATTTCCTGTTGTGGCCCAGTTTTACACGTCTGCTGATTTTTTCCAATGGTGGAGGAAACTGGAATGGTGGAGGTCCTTTACTGCAGTAACAGAAATACCACAAAGTAAAAATCCTCTGTTCCAAGTAAAAGTACTGCATTCCAAATGTTACTGCAGTAACAGTCCAAAAGTACCACCATCCAAATGTACTTGAAGTATCCAAAGTAAAAGTACTCATTGTGCAGAATGGTCCATTTCACATGAATGGATCTGATATTATTGGATTCTAATTATTGATGATTATTGTGTTGATCATTTTAATGTTGGAGCTGGTAAAGGTGGAGCTGATGTTAACTAATAATAATAATAATAACATGTTATTTATAAAACACTTTACACTTTAAAGAAAATCTCAAGATGCTACAAAAAGAGTCAACAATATAATGATAAAGTTAAAACCAGCTGCCAACTCAGATTCACACTGAAGTTTAAACATTAAAAGACTTTTTAAAAAGGTACGTTCTTAGACCCTTTTTTAAATCATCAGTCGTTTGTGGAGCCCTCAGATGTTCAGGGAAGGCTCCACAAATGAGGGGGGGTGCAGAAGACTGGATCCTCAGTGATGTGGGTCTTAGTCCTGGGGGGAGGAGACTGACGTTTATGGAGGCAATGTGCTGAAATTTGTGGGGTGAGTTTTAAAGGTAAGTGGGGGCATCACCATGGACGCACTGAAGTACTTTATATACCGCTGGGTAGCTGACGTTAACTACCTTATGTACTTCTGATTTGAAGTACTTTATATACCGCTGGGTAGCTGACGTTAACTACCTTATGTACTTCTGATTTGAAGTACTTTATATACCGCTGGGTAGCTGACGTTAACTACCTTATGTACTTCTAATTTGAAGTACTTTATATACCGCTGGGTAGCTGACGTTAACTACCTTATGTACTTCTAATTTGAAGTACTTTATGTACCGCTGGGTAGCTGACGTTAACTACCTTATATACTTCTAATTTGAAGTACTTTATGTACCGCTGGGTAGCTGACGTTAACTACCTTATGTACTTCTAATTTGAAGTACTTTATGTACCGCTGGGTAGCTGACGTTAACTACCTTATGTACTTCTCATTTGAAGTACTTTATGTACCGCTGGGTAGCTGACGTTAACTACCTTATGTACTTCTCATTTGAAGTACTTTATGTACCGCTGGGTAGCTGACGTTAACTACCTTATGTACTTCTCATTTGAAGTACTTTATGTACCGCTGGGTAGCTGACGTTAACTACCTTATGTACTTCTCATTTGAAGTACTCTATATACCGCTGGGTAGCTGACGTTAACCACCTTATATACTTCTGATTTGAAGTACTTTATATACCGCTGGGTAGCTGATGTTAACTACCTTATATACTTCTAATTTGAAGTACTCTATATACCGCTGGGTAGCTGACGTTAACTACCTTATATACTTCTAATTTGAAGTACTTTATGTACCGCTGGGTAGCTGACGTTAACTACCTTATGTACTTCTAATTTGAAGTACTTTATGTACCGCTGGGTAGCTGACGTTAACTACCTTATGTACTTCTCATTTGAAGTACTTTATGTACCGCTGGGTAGCTGACGTTAACTACCTTATGTACTTCTCCATTTGAAGTACTTTATGTACCGCTGGGTAGCTGACGTTAACTACCTTATGTACTTCTCATTTGAAGTACTTTATGTACCGCTGGGTAGCTGACGTTAACTACCTTATGTACTTCTAATTTGAAGTACTTTATGTACCGCTGGGTAGCTGACGTTAACTACCTTATGTACTTCTCATTTGAAGTACTTTATGTACCGCTGGGTAGCTGACGTTAACTACCTTATGTACTTCTCATTTGAAGTACTTTATGTACCGCTGGGTAGCTGACGTTAACTACCTTATGTACTTCTCATTTGAAGTACTTTATGTACCGCTGGGTAGCTGACGTTAACTACCTTATGTACTTCTCATTTGAAGTACTTTATGTACCGCTGGGTAGCTGACGTTAACTACCTTATGTACTTCTCATTTGAAGTACTCTATATACCGCTGGGTAGCTGACGTTAACCACCTTATATACTTCTGATTTGAAGTACTTTATATACCGCTGGGTAGCTGATGTTAACTACCTTATATACTTCTAATTTGAAGTACTCTATATACCGCTGGGTAGCTGACGTTAACCACCTTATATACTTCTGATTTGAAGTACTTTATATACCGCTGGGTATCAGGGATCAATAAAGTTTGATGATCAGTCTGTATTTTGTTGGATCCATCTGATTGTGAAAACTAAAGTTATCAGATAAATGTAGAGCAGGAAAAAGGCCAACATGGAAATAAGGTTTTCAGACAGATCACACACAAACTGTAGGAACACGTGTCTTTGGTATTTAACACACACAACCTGACAACAATCACATGATTCTCAGTTTGTGGAAACTGGTTTTACAAACATCTGAGTCCTGCACATTTCACATTGTTTCTTTGTGAACTGTGTTGATTTAAAACCAGTGAGAACAGAAAGTCAAACCTAACTGACGACAGGGACCAACCAGAGCCCGGGCTCGTTTAGACCCGAGGGAACAGTTCTTCTTCTGTGTGCTGCGCCCTCAAACACTCACACCACATCCTGTCGCTCCTTCTGTCCAAAAGCTTCAATTTTTCCAGCACGTCCTGCAGGTCCAGTCTTTCATGTCTGACCAGAACACTTGAGCAGCTTCCTCACAGGTTTTTTTGTCAGGAACTATTTGTTGGTCAGTTCTAGTTGCTGTACCTCCTCAGTCCTCTTCTCCCGATTCACTGAGCGCCTTCTTCTTCTTCTTCTTCTTCTTGGCTCCATCCAACCCACTGGAGAACTCAGACCGTAACAGCCCGACCTCCCTCCTTTCAGGACACAACCTGAGGACAATAAAACATGTTGATTAAAGAGCAACAAACATGTTCTGTTTGACACAGGGGTTCCTAATAAACCGACCGGGTCCGACACAGCGGTTCCTAATAAACAGGCCACTGACTGTTTATCTTCATCATAACTAAGTTTATTCACAGAGGGACACCTGAACGAACTGGCAAGTGGGACTGGAGCCCAAACACACACCTGTAATTATGTCTCTGCTGACCAGTGTGTGCGTGTGTGTGTGTGTCTTGGGTTAGGTCGTGTCCAGACATGCCAGCTGTGAGGAGCAGCTGTTAACAACACACACACACACACACACACACACACACACACACACACACTCACTCACAAGAGGGTAAACCTAATATGCGAGTTCACACGTTATGTTTACTGTGTGTGTGTGTTGTCAGTTGTGTCAGCAGGTGTGTGTGTTAATGAGCAGAGACATGTGTCAGACACACACACACACAAAGAGCTCAGTGTGGAGCCAGTTTATTTGAACTTCAAACAACAATTATCACAATTATTATTGTTGTTTTAGTTACTAATTGTATTAGTGTTTATATGATGAGCCTGGAGGATTGTGGGTAATGAGTTTTTGAAAACTAAAACAAAAGTGGAACGAGCTGCACAGACACATTCAGGTCATTGCATTTGCCAAACACACTGAAGCTGTGTGTGTGTGTCTGAGTCCAGATCCCATCCAGAGACTGACTACACCAGTGAATGTGGTGTCCTTAGCGTAATGTGTGTGAATCCAGAGCCTGGTTCAGCTTATTGGTCTGCAGTGACTCACCAGGTAGAGAAACTCACCTGTACTGCTCAGTAACAGACGTTCACCTGCAGCGGTTAACTGCCTGACATACCTGCATTCTCTGCGTCGTCACAATAAAAGCACTGGCAGTGGAAAGCTTTTACTGTGAAGCTGTGTCAGCAGGATGTGACTGAAGAGCTGAGATGTGAAAATGCAACAGACCCATGTCCACCTGACTGACCTTTTCTGTCCTGCTGGGCCCCGTCCTGCAGTCTGGCTGCTACTCAGCTTCCTCTTGGTCCCCCTAGCCTGCTTAGTGCCGTGGGCCCTGGAGGCGGCGCTCAGACCCTGCGGAGCGTCTCGGAGGCCAAAGCTCTTGGCGGCATGTCCCAGGTGGAGCGAGCGGATGTGGAAGATGTGTTTGAGGTGAGCAGGGTAGGTGGTGTACGCCCGCAGGAAGGACTGCAGGGCTGGTGACATCACAGGGTCAACAAATCACAGGCTTCACACAGACAGACCAAAAGAAAGTGAAAGTAAATCCTGTACCTTTCTTGGCGGTCTGTACCGACTCAGGACCGGAGTGAACGAAGTCCTCAAAGTGGGTCTGAAGGACAACGGCTCTCTCTCTGGTCTCCTGCTGCAGCGCTGTGAAGGAACTCTGACAGACACAGTTCATCACCACAACCAATCACAGACCAAAACCTAAAAGCCCCTGAAGGATGTCAGGACACACCGTCTGTGGTCTGAGAAGCACAGGTGATGGGATGAAGGTGTCTTACCTTGCTGTGGTATTTGCCCCGCCCCTTGTAGGTGTCGTCCATCATCAGACTGGACAGGATGTCCAGCACCTTCATCTCTGATACGCTACAACACAACAAGACACACTCACAGTCAAAACCTGGAGAATTACTGCAGCACCTACAGCAGAGTCTGTGGTAGTACGTGGTTCCTAAGATGGTACTGCATGCTGTCAAAACTGAGCTGCGATAAGTGGCAACTGGATGCCACGGACGTCAGTCAGCAGACCTGATGTTGTGATTGGCCAGCTCCTCGATGAAGGTGGTCTCCGCAGGAGTAAGGAAGAGGAGGCTGCTTCCTCGTCCTCCGATACGAGCCGTCCGACCGACACGGTGAACATACTCTGCCGCTGCTGACGGAGGAGTGTACTGCACAGAACAAACGCATTCATCACAGCATCCAACAGACCACAGGGAGACCACAGGGAGACGAGAAGGACCACAGGGAGACCACAGGGAGACGAGAAGGACCACAGGGAGACCACAGGGAGACGAGAAGGACCACGGGGAGATGGAGAAGGACCACAGGGAGATGGAGAAGGACCACAGGGAGACGAGAAGGACCACAGGGAGACCGCAGGGAGGCGAGAAGGACCACAGGAAGGACCGCAGGGAGACGAGAAGGACCACAGGAAGGACCGCAGGGAGACGAGAAGGACCACAGGGAGACGAGAAGGACCACAGGGAGACCATAGGGAGACAAGAAGGACCACAGGAAGGACCACAGGGAGACCACAGGGAGACGAGAAGGACCACAGGAAGGACCACAGGGAGACCACAGGGAGATGAGAAGGACCACAGGGAGACGAGAAGGGCCACAGGAAGGACCACAGGGAGACCACAGGGAGATGAGAAGGACCACAGGGAGACGAGAAGGGCCACAGGAAGGACCACAGGGAGACCACAGGGAGACGAGAAGGACCACAGGGAGACCGCAGGGAGGCGAGAAGGACCACAGGAAGGACCACAGGGAGACGAGAAGGGCCACAGGAAGGACCATAGGAAGGACCACAGGGAGACGAGAAGGACCACAGGAAGGACCACAGGGAGACCACAGGGAGATGAGAAGGACCACAGGGAGACGAGAAGGGCCACAGGAAGGACCACAGGGAGACCACAGGGAGATGAGAAGGACCACAGGGAAACCACAGGGAGACGAGGAGGACCACAGAGGCACGAAGAGATTCAACATAAAGAGATTCAACAGATTTTGCTCCAGTAGGACCATCGCAACATAGACCATGATTAAATTACAAACTGTTCTCTGGGTGAGAAACCTGATCACACCGACCTGTAACTATCTGTGACTGAAGGAAGAACAGCAGGTTACTGAACTGTAGTGGACGTTTACCTGAACGATCCAGGTGACCTGAGGCAGGTCCAGACCTCTGGCCGCTACATCCTGAAACACACATCTCATCTTTAGAAGATAAAAAGCACCAGAGTGAAACCTGCGATATGGCACAGTGCAGAGAGACTGACCGTACAGAGCAGGACTCCAGACCGAGACACTGAAAACTGCTGGAAGACCTCAGAGCGCTCCTGGTGGAGAAAACAAGCACATGTGACTGACTGTGCTCAGGTAAACCAGAAAAACACTGAGCGCTCACAATAGAGTCCATACCTCCTGCTTCATGTTACCATGGAGACGCAGGAAGCTGAGTGGAGGCTTGTGATTGGTCGAGGGTCCAGAGAGGACAGCGGTGAACAGAGTGTGGAGGAACTCTACGACCTCACAGCTCGAGACGAAGACGATGAGTTTGTTGTTCTGGGAAAACTACAACAAACAGTGCTGCTGTTATTGTGTCCATATGGCGTATGTTCGAGGCCACACTATGTAGTACTGTGTGTAGTACTGTGTACTGTGTGTAGTACTCTGTGTGTAGTGTGTCTGTGTACCTTGCATTTGTCCAGAATGAAAGCAGCCAGACACACCAGTCGGATCTTACTGGGAACCACCACCACATACTGCTTTAAACCCTCTGGCACGGCATAGCTCTCTGATTGGCTGGCTGGGCTCGGGTCAGAGGTCGGGAAGCAGGCGAGAGTGGAGGATGCGGGGTCAGAGACGTGGATGCTGACGGGGTCGTTTAAACACATGTGTGCTAACTGGATCACACCTGGAACACAGCAGGAGTTTTACTAAGACAGACCAACCTGGTGACGTTCCAGATGTTCTGCCTGTTGTGGAGGAACCAAGGTCACATGTTCATGAGCTCAGTGGTTCAGGGTCATGTGATGTTCCAGCTGAACTAACAGAGGCTGCACACTTTGTATTAGCTACCCTCAGTTACGTGGTACTAACGGACGGCAACAGTCCCGACAGTTGGTCCTCCCACCTCAGAGGAAACGGGACCATCAGGTGTGTTAGACAGAAAGACACAAGGGGGAGGTGACAGGTCAGGGTTAAAGTAAACACAGACCACAGGTGGACCACTTCAGGGACATGTGCGCTCACTGGGGAAGAACACTCAAACCCACCAACATCTTTAGGAACATGGAGCCACCTGTGCTACAAATGTGAGACTGACTGTCCAGAGTCAGAGACAAACACTGCTGAGGTCTATTTACCATGTGTCAGTGTGGCGGACAGCAGGACGTTCTGTCTTCTTGGTCCTGCTGAGTTCAGACTGTTTAATATGATGGTCAGATCCTTCTCAAAGCCCAGGTCCAGAGTCCTGAACACACACACACAGGTAAGTACATATTATATTGGGTCTGCATGTCCTTTGGCTTCTTCATAGTTTTTGATCCAATCAAACTTCTCAACTGCTGCAAAAACTATGGTTACACACACACACACACACACACACACACACACACACACTTCTCCTGCTCGTTCTCCTTTGCCAACGTTTTAGTGAATCTTCAGTGGAGTTCCTCATGGCTTCATTCCAGATCCTCCTCTGTTCACCTCCCACAGCCTCCACAGACTCAGATAATTGAAAACAGCAAATGTCTCTACATGATAATGAAGTGACATGTCTGTATCCTGTTTCTAAACGTTTATCGTTTACCATCTGCTGACTGTCCACACACAGGAAACGTTTGCATCACCATGAAGACTGAACGTTACCGATCAGCCTCGTCCAGGATCAGCCAGCGGACAGCGCTGAAGGCAATGCTCAGGGTGTGTTTGATATGATCCACCAAACGTCCAGGAGTCGAAACCAGGATGTTGATTCCTTTACGGAGCCTGAAGAGAGAAAATACAATGTTTATGCCATCCTCCTGGGTCCTCTTTTAGGACTACAGTCTCCAGAAACCTCTCTATAGGACTTCTGGGTCCTCCAATAAAATGATGCTATCAGATTTTAATTATTAATTTTGTGCTGAAACATTTGACACATTGTAAAAAAAACACTTCGAGGAAGGAGGGGGTTGGTCAGATTTCCAGTAGATGCCTCTGATCTTCCTTAGTGAGACTCCTTAAACCTTCTCAATATTCCCACAACCTCCCCAAAGTTTCCTGGAGCCTTTTCAAGGACTGAACCAGAGACAAACACGAGGAGGAAGAGTGGGGAGGGGAGGATGAGGAGGTGGCTGTACCTGGCCTTCTCTGCTTTCCTCTTCTCTCCTCCCATCAGAACTCCTGGGACGATCCAGGTGAACGGCTGCAGAAGAAAGAACACCTGTTCAGCTGTTGTTACCAACACGGCTCCTACTGCTGCTTCATAATAAAAGTCTTTCGACTGATCCTCTATTTAACCTGGTACAAATCCAGTCATGAACCACAGAATCACACTGTGCCTGTCAACACAATGTCTGCAGCAGAGAACATGACACTCACCTTGAGAAGTTTCTGGAAGGTGTGGAAGGTCTGCTGGGCCAGCTGATGGACAGATAGACAGGACAAGAGTCAGCCAATCATGTTTAAGCAAAGTGTAAACAGGAAGTGAAGCAGCTTCACTTAGTAACATGAAGTCAGACTTCAGCACAGCGCAGGAACATGTTACCAGAGACGTGAGGGAAGTGTAAGATGTACTGAATGATGTCTGCCTGTCAGTTTAAAGGCTTGGTTCAGCTTATGGGTCTGTGCCGTAGACCTCCGTTGTTGTCCAAAAACTATTAGAAACAGAAAAAGCAGCTCCAGATGCTGCTGTGAGCAGAGAGACGCTGGTGGAGCAGTGGAAACAGAGCAGCGACCAGACCAGTCGACTGGAGCTGCTTTTGATCAAATGACTTTAGCGATTTGGTGCTGGGACGCAGAGAAAACTCAGGGACACCCTGAGCCTGATCAGTCAGAACAGATGTTTTGAAAAACAGTGGGAAGTAATAAGAGCTGCAGACAGACATGCAGCAGCACGTGGTGACACCCACCTCTCTGGTGGGGACGATGACGACAGCCAGAGGGCCGTCCGACCTGCTGACCTTTGGCTGGACCGACTGCAGACTCTGAACCACGGGGACGGCGTAGGACAGCGTCTTACCTGCAGAGACATTCAGCCATCACTCTGCATGTCTTGAATGTGTTTACCATCCTCACAGCAGCTCACATCCCCACCCTGCTCCACACAAAGCATCTGCTACTGTTTCAGGCAGAAAACTGTTCATCAATGAGGCCCTCAGCAGCCTCACACAGCCGGATCAGAACATCTGTGGACATGTGTCGTGTGTTTGGTGAATTTAAACAGTCTCAGAGAATCTCACCTGATCCCGTCTGAGAGCGAACCACGCCGTCTCGTCCAGACAGAAGAACAGGGATGGTCTGTTTCTGAACACTGGACACAGCAGAAGGTCGAACATGTCAAAGTGACCAGTCGAGCATGAAGATGGTGGAGTTGGTTTTGGTGCACGTTTAGTATGGAGGACACATCAATCAACTAATCAATAAAACCTGATTTCTACAGCAGCATTCACAGAATCATCAGTATATAAGGTAACATCAGCTACCCAGCGGTACATAAAGTACTTCAAATTAGAAGTATATAAGGTAGTTAACGTCAGCTACCCAGCGGTACATAAAGTACTTCAAATTAGAAGTATATAAGGTAGTTAACGTCAGCTACCCAGCGGTATATAAAGTACTTCAAATTAGAAGTATATAAGGTAGTTAACGTCAGCTACCCAGCGGTATATAAAGTACTTCAAATTAGAAGTATATAAAGTAGTTAACGTCAGCTACCCAGCGGTACATAAAGTACTTCAAATTAGAAGTATATAAGGTAGTTAACGTCAGCTACCCAGCGGTACATAAAGTACTTCAAATTAGAAGTATATAAGGTAGTTAACGTCAGCTACCCAGCGGTATATAAAGTACTTCAAATTAGAAGTATATAAGGTAGTTAACGTCAGCTACCCAGCGGTATATAAAGTACTTCAAATTAGAAGTATATAAGGTAGTTAACGTCAGCTACCCAGCGGTATATAAAGTACTTCAAATCAGAAGTACATAAGGTAGTTAACGTCAGCTACCCAGCGGTATATAAAGTACTTCAAATCAGAAGTACATAAGGTAGTTAACGTCAGCTACCCAGTGGAATATAAAGTACTTGTGTGTCTGTGTGTGTGTGTGTGTGTGTGTGTGTGTGTGTGTGTGTGTGTGTGTGTGTGTGTGTACTTACCTGGTCAGTGTGGAAACATTCAGGACTTTGTTCAGCGTTGCCACCTGGGGAACAGAAACCAGCCAATAAGCACACAAGACATTGAGTTGAGATGTGGTCATGTGTGTTTGAGACCCTGAGGGTCTCAGACTGGTTCAGGACCAGGATCAGGACCAGGAAGGTTTTTTTTTTTAATCGGATAAAGTCCTGTTTGCTGAAGGTGCTCACAAGTAGAGAAGTAAAACAGGCGTATGTGTGTTTGTTACCAGGTGTGGGTGCAGCTGCAGGTCTGAGAACGAGTCAGCCGTGAAGATCGTCTCCGTCACCTGAGAAACAACAGGCCTGGAAGGAGGAGGGAGGACGATTAAACCCGATAATCAACAGAACCGATCAGAAACCGACAGTGATGTGGACCAGTCAGAAACAGAGAAGCGGCTATTCAGCCAATCAGAGGAGCTGTGCACCTTTGTAGCTCAGGTATGTCTGGGTTGTGGTTGAACAGAGAGGAAGTCTTGATGCCGCTCCTTCCTGTTTCCTTTCCTCTGTCCGTCTCTTTCTTCTTCTTCTTCTCTTTCTCTGGTTTCCTGTCAGCCACGTCAGGAGGCGGAACCTGAACACAACAGGGCTAATAAGTTATTGATCCCTCACAGGTGCTCTGAGATGTCGGACTCACCTGTGGCTGTGCAGCTGGAGGAGGAGGAGCTTCAGCACGTACCTGCAGGCCCTGGTTGTTGAGATGTGTGTGCTGCCCTGAGGAGCTGCGCCGCCACTTCTGCAAACCACAGAAACATCAGTTACCTGAGGCAGGTGTGCTTTCTCGTGACTTCGTCACGTGATATCACTTGTGCTGATGCTCACCGTGGCCCATCGCTGTCGAGCTGTCCCGCGCTTCCTCGACGACGACGACAAACCGCTGCTGATGTTCACCAACAGCTGGTCCTCTGCTGATGACATCATCGACACACCTGGACAACATCAGGCACAGGAAGTGAAGCGTGAAGGAGCCACGTAGGAAAATCACACATCAGTCAAACTAAAGCTGATTTATTTTTGACCTTATCTTGACCTTTAACCGACGTATCTACGCGGTTCCTGCTGGTTAGGTCTCTGAGCGTCACTGTGGAGCAGCAACACAAACAGTTAGACCTGGGATCTGCGCTCCTGTTAGCCTGTTAGCCTGTTAGCTCTGAGGACCACACACACACACACACACACACACGTTAACGCAGGGTCACAACAATAAAAACTCACCGTGAAACTCACCGAACACACCGACACACGCGTGAAGGACGCTTCCTGATACGTCACTGTAGCCCCGCCCCCATAACTGCGCATGCGCCGTAGCTCTTTCTTGTGGGTCGGCGCTGCTGATGAGATTATTGGGTCCCGGTTTATTGTAGCTCGGTACTCGAGGGCTCGGTCCTGTGTGGTGCCTGTAGTAGAGGGTCTGCTGGACCAGCTGTGTCTGTATGAACAGAATGAATAATGATATTAATGAGTGACAGCAGCTGATGTTTCTGTGACAGGCGGCCGCTCTGATCTAAAACTCGTTATCGCCGTTTATTTCAATCCTTCATGTTAAAATATCTCCTGTTCTTCAAAACTGCGACCCAGGCGTCACTTCCAGCGGCGGCTCAATCACAGCGACGGTTCAAAGCGACGATTTTGGTAAATGACTATAATTAATCCTCCCGAGCGCCGGTCTGGGTCCCAGCGGTGCGGGCTCCCGGCCTGATTGACAGCTCTATTTTAGGTCCCGCTGCCTACACCGGCAAGCGGGAAATGACACGTGACAGCTGCTGATGTGCTGATAGACAGAGTCCGACGGTCTTCAGGGGGTCTCTGCCGGTCCAGTATATACACAAGACTATGTCCCTCTGAGCAAAGAAACAAAACTCTACATGGACTAATTGTAAACCTCTGAGGGTCTTCAGGGGGACCCTGCTGGTCTAGCCTAGGGGTCTTTATAGGTTTGATCAGTTCATAGTAACCAAGACCTGATCCAGGATCTGAATTTGATCAGGTCATTTGAATTTACTGCCACAGATCTTTGACTTGATCTTTGAGTCTAACAGTTTGGCCTCTACTGGATTGGGGCTGAGTGTCCCCCTTTTGTGCTGTGTCTTGTTACTCTTCTCAGGACTGTTTTCACACTGGTTTTGACTTTTCCGTGGTCTCTTTTTGGGTCTTTTGACCCTGGAACTGGCCTGTCTCAGCTCAGTGTCCTTTTTGGGTCAGGTCTAAATTCTCTGGTGCTGGTGGAACCAACTCTAAATGTGATTCACCCTTTTAAATCTCTTAAGCCTGCTGGTCCAGGTCTGGCTGTTCTAGGCTCAGGTCTAATTCTGTCATGCTGCTCAAACCAGACTTCACTGTTGTTTCCCAGTACTGTACTAGTACCAGCACTGTATCAGTCCTGGTACCAGTATAGACTCAGAATATCTTGTTTCTTCCACTGCACCTGCACCAGTGGAATCAGCCTGAGTTTTACTGGTGCAGCAGGAAGTGGAAGTGTACGAACAGTCGGACCCGTTGGTTGAAAGGGGCCTTTGTCAGGACGGAAACGTTATGGACAGACTGCAGTGTAAACAGATCGTTGGCAAATCCTTTAAATACGTCAATGGGATGATGGAGAGACGTGTCTCCTTGTCTGAAAATGTGGGACGTTAAAAAACAATGAATCGTCACGGACTGTCAAACTGACACCTGTCAGAAATGTTTGTGGATTCTGTGTGAAAAGGCTGAACCAGCTGAACTCTGGGACGTGATCAGGTTTAAAAGATGAAGTTTGCCTCAGGCGACAGTCCTGCTGTCTGGTTACAAATCTTTTTTTAAATCAGAGTGTGTTCAAGGCCACATGTTAAATTTCATTAAAAACACAGAAAACACAGGAGGTTCTGACAGAAGACACGTGTCCACAAACAGAGACTTCTCTGAAGACGCTCCACCCATCTCTCCGGCAGAGACACCCTGACCTCCATCGCAGCTGTTGATTTTCCAGGAAAATCATTTTGAAAAGAAAGATCCTTGGAGCTCCATCTAGGACCAAACTGGAAACTTTTATTTTTCCATAACAAACTAAAAACATTTGGGAAAAACATGACAGAAGTAGAGAAGTGATTGTCTTCTCTTTCTGTTTCCCCGGCCAAGAGTCTAGATGCGTACAGGAGAGGTCAGGAGACTCTAGGGGAGTCCAGGAGAGTTCAGGAGAGTCTAGGGGAGTCCAGGAGAGTTCAGGAGAGTCTAGGGGAGTCCAGGAGAGTTCAGGTGAGTCTAGGGGAGTCCAGGTATGTTCAGGAGAGTTCGTGTGAGTCAGTGGTTAATCTGCTCTCCAGAGCCTCAAACACAGAGTGAGGATCCTGGTCAGCGTTGATGTGAACAGCACCTGGAAAAACAGACTGAACACACACACCTGTGTCACCACCTGAGTAAAGGAGACTGGAACATGATGCTTTTTATCACTTTGGTTTGTGCTCTTTGGATTTTCCTGCCACAGTTTAATAATGAGCAGATGTTGCACCTGGAGTTTTTGCTTTCCAGACTAATAAATGAACCAACAATCACACTAAACGTTCGGCTGTTTCAGCTCAGACCACTGATCCGTTTGATCTCCACACTGCGAATGCGCGGGTACCTGCAGGGCAGCAGCGCAGATCCTGTACTGGTTCAGACTGTGTGTTACAGTGTGAGCACTGTCCTCTGGTCTGGTCTTCAGTCTGTTCTGGACCTGAGAGCTCGGAGCAGGTCGAGTCACAGCATGGAACCTGCAGGAGGAGATCAGGTCAATCTAAAAAAATAAAGACGAGTTTTCTCAAAGAAAAGAGACTAAAACCAGATAAAACCAGTGATCTGAGTTGATCCGAAAAACCCAGTCACTGCAGTTCAGACGCTGGTTCAGCTGCTCAGCCTGTTGCTCCTGTTAATAGTAAACTAAATCCACCTCCAGTCCCCTGAGAATAAGACCCAAACTAACAGCTGAGACACACAAGGCACAAGTCAGTGTCACGGTGAACGTGGGAAGCGGATCATCAAAATCTTCCTCCTCCATCAGTTTCACGATGCAGTTTCATGTGTACTGGGATCAGCATGGGCCTGGACCCTGCTCCTGCTGCAGACTTATCATCAGTTGTTTCTGTTGGTGGGCTCTGGGATGTTTGAACCACAGAACATTGACACAACACATGAACAAGAGGTTTACTGGTTACACTGGTGACACTGACCTTTCTCCACTGACTGGGTCTGTAGCTCCCAGGGTAATTCTCTCCAGACAAATATCATCTGTCAGCTCCAGGAAGAAAACTCTGAGAAGAGATCATCACCAATCAGAGCTGAATATTAACACAGCAGCAGATACATTAGTTTACTGCTCTCTTTCTTCTCATGTTCCTGGATGAGATTCCTAAAGACAACATGAATCATCCAAGTGTCTTCTGACACCTGATCTGGCTCTTCACCACAGTGGCTACACAAACTGTCCGTTTCTTCTCCACTTTAATGTGTCGTACATTTAATTGTAAATGTTAAAACGTTTATGACAGTGAGCGCTGAACTCCCCAGACCAGACCACACAGGGTCCAGCCGAGCCACCAGGGGGCTCAGCTGTAAGCTCCCCCTCCAGCCCTGAGCTGGGCGAGGCTACTTATTCTAAAATATCCCAGTCTGTGAAGCTCAGGCTGCTCCCTGACCTGGGACCAAACCAGCAGCTGCCCTGTGGCACTAGTACAGGAGACTGGAACATGATGCTTTCTACTTAGCAGTAGAGTACTGTTGTACCTGTTGGGCTCGTGCTGGGACTCCAGCAGGCCCTTGGCTTGCTGCAGGTCACAGGGGAAGCCATGCAGGATCCAGCCTCTGCAGCTGCAGTCCACCCGGCTCAGACGTTCCTCGAGGACCTGCAGCACCAGCGTGTCTGGAACTGCACAGGTCAGGCAACAGTTAGCTGGAACTACCGACTACATGGAAACAGCTGGGAGATCTGGTTGATCCAGTTTCCTGGACTGAACGGACCTGGTTGGGAAGTGGGTTTGGAACTAAACAGACAATTTATAATGAAATCTATGTGACCATAAGAGAAACAGCCTGTCAGTTGTCACATGTTCAGAGCTGAGTGTGGGTTTCTGTGTCACACTGGTCTGGAGTCAGGTATGTTTCACTGTGTGAGCGGAGTCGTTGGTACCTGTGCAGAGTTTATGCTAGAACATGAATGAAAACCAGGCCTGTGGAGTCCGTGCTTCATGTTTCAGGTTTAGTGTCTAATGAACAGCTGAAGTATGAGGACAGTTCTGGTTGGATATCACAGCAGCAGAACAACAAAAGGACAGTGGACTAATAACGTGTCCATTAAACAGCAGGAGTTTCTAAAGTGTGATGCAGATCTCGACTAAATGCTGGTGCTGGACAAATCTTCGTCTGTAGACACTGGTCTGTTGTCAGAACAGCTCACACTGAAGCTGTTTGCAAATGCACAGCTGCTGATATTCAGCACTGCTGTCACACAGGATGGAAATCTGAAGAGAGCTGTGAAGAACGAAGGGGGTGGGAGTCTTTGTAGCATATGAGGCAAAAACCCCAGGTGCTGCTGGGACACACACAGGTATCAAACAGACCTGTTTTCAGTTAAAGTAAAATAAAACGTGTGTGTGGTTACCTGGTCGTCCATCGTCCAGGTACGGCTGGATCTCTGCTCCCAGACTGGAACCGCCAGCAGCTGCAGCCCTGAGCAGCCGACCGCAGCACACTGAGGCCGAAACACTTTGTCAGTAGTCAGCTTCTTTCTATTGCTTTACAATTAAACCTTCAACAATGGAGCAGAGATGATGGCGGCCTGGGTGTATGAGGAGAAAATCCTCCTGTGCAGTTTTTGTTACTGTCTCAATACCTCCCAGCAGGTCTTTTCAGAATAAAAGTCTGAATCTAATCTGACAGTGGAAACACAGATGTTGAAGGTTGTGCACGTCACTCAGTCTCATTGTACATTTATGTTTGAACTACAGACTCTGTGATTATATTAAACTGAGCCGCTGTCACCTGCTGGATTCTACCTATCAAATCAAACATGCGATCCTTCATTTCGTGCCTTCTAGTCAGTCAGAAAATATTGTTTAGTAAAATAAATTCAGTCAGAGTCACGGTTCCTGTTTCCAAAGTCCTGCTTTGTTGTTGAACAGACATGAAGCAAAGACAAGTGTCTGTTTCAAAGCATTTTAGTGACATTTGATGTCTGTATTTTCACCATGTTGCTGGTTTTTCAGACTTGGATGAATTTCTTGTGAAGTGGAATCTTTACATCACAGTGATCTGAGAAACAGCCCAAAGCAGCGAAGGAGTCTGTTGACTCCACCTTTAACCTGGATGTGTGTGTGTGTGTGCGCGTGCGCGCACGTACCGTCCACCATCTTGTATTTCTCTGACAGCAGCCTGGCCTGGTGACTCTTCCCTGACCCAGGTGGACCCAAGAGAAGGATTCTGGGAGTTCTTGAGCATTGACGAGTCTGGACAAAACGCAGAACTGACACAACAGACACATTACATTAAATTACACAGGGTCAGGTCTGCATGGGCTGTGTCTGTACCTTGTCTGTAGACATCAGTGTGGGGCAGGCTGTGTCTGTACCTTGTCTGTAGACGTCAGTGTGCGGCTGGTCGCTGCTGATGGTCTTCAGGACGTGCTGATAGGCTGAGAGCAGACCTGGGACCTCACAGTGGTAATGGTGTAGCTCAGCCAATCGCTGCTTTTCTGACGGACCCTGTGCCTTCTCCAGACGCTGAGTGATGATGTCATCGTCCGGCCAGATGAAGGTCTGATGATACACGTCTACAGACAGGAAGTGATGTCATGACATACAAACCCATGAGTTCCGTGGCAGGACTGCAGGACTTTCCTAAATGCGGCCTCGTTACTGCGCTGACCGAAAAGAATCTACTCTTCATTAGTTCACCTCCTGTCAGTGGGTCGACCAGTTTCCCCCGACTCCTCTCCAGCAGCACATCATCAGGCGCCTGCAGCATCACTGGCAACACAGGCACAATGTTTTTCAGTGTTTTCAGAAGCAGCACGTTCACCAGCCTGTGAGCTGACGGCGCTGATGTGTTCTCACCAACATGTTCGGGGATGACTCCGGCCTGCTGCAGACTGAGAGCCTGCAAACGGGTCTGAGGGATTCCGTCCAACACCCAGCCCTGCAACACACACACTGTTTCAGCCTACACTGGGCATTTTTTACAGTTTCCTAAAGGTTTTACCCTAAATAATGAATTAATTAGAGCATGTAAATAAAATCCTTAATGAGCAGAGCACAGTCAGTTATAAAGGGCCCATCTTCAGCTGTTGGTGTGTGTGACATCAGCTCAGTGTGAACCCGTCAGGTCTGTGCAGCTGTTAAAGCGATCAGTGAGCCTCTGTTCTGAAACCTGAGCAGTCTGCAGAGAGCCGCTGATTCCCTCAGTGCTGCCTGCCAGGCTGAACAAAGACAACTGACAGCAGCACTGACACGCATGGTTGACAGGCTGTCTGTCTGTGTGTTTGTCTTCACCAACTGTTTCCAGTTTCTTCTAAAATGTGGTGGAATCGCTTCATATTAGATTTATTTATTCACATCTGTGATCTGTGGTATCTGATTTATTTTATTTCACTGGTTTTTACTTTTTCATATTTGTCACATTTGATCTTTTCTCATGTGCATTAGTCTCAAACTGTTTGTTCTGTGTCACACTGAAAGCTGGTTCTGGGGTTCACTGATAGAAACAGAGTGGACAGAATGACAGGACCATAGTCCAGTCCAGCAGCACAAAATGCAGCCTCCAGGTGAATCGGCAGCTCTGAAACAGTCTGAACACAAACTGAACATTATCACCTTCATGGAGGAGGATTTACTGCATTGACTGCTGGATCAAACTGACTCAGTCCAGCATAGGGCTTCCTAATAAACCGAGTGGGTCTGACACAGGGGTTCCCAATAAATTGACTGGGTCCAACACATAAACTGACCCATTTATAGGGATAACACTAAGGTAAATAACTGTGATTTTCTACTTTGACAACAACATCAGTCAGTCAGACAGTCGGTCAGTCAGACAGACAGACAGACAGTCAGTCAGTCAGTCAGATAGACAGTCAGTCAGTCAATCAGATAGACAGTCAGTCAATCAGTCAGTCAGACATACAGTCAGTAAGTCAGTCAGTCAATTAGTCAGTCAGACAGACAGTCAGTGAGTCAGTCAATTAGTCAGTCAGACAGGCAGTCAGTCAATTAGTAAGTCAGTCAGTAAATCAGTCAGTCAGTCAATCAGTCAGACAGTCAGTCCATAAGTCAGTCAGACAGACAGTCAGTAAGTCAGTCAATCAGTCAGACAGTCAGTAAGTCAGTCAGTCAATTAGTCAGTCAGACAGACAGTCAGTCAATTAGTAAGTCAGTCAGTAAATCAGACAGTCAGTAAATCAGTCAGACATTCAGTCAGACAGACAGACAGTCAGTAAGTCAGTCAGTCAATTAGTCAGTCAGACAGACACTCAGTAAGTCAGTCAGTCAATTAGTCAGTCAGACAGACAGTCAGTCAATTAGTAAGTCAGTCAGTAAATCAGTCAGTCAGACAGTCAGTAAATCAGTCAGACATTCAGTCAGACGGACAGGCAGTCAGTCAGTCAGTCAATCAGTCAGACAGTCAGTCCGTAAGTCAGTCAGACAGACAGTCAGTAAGTCAGTCAATCAGTCAGTCAGACAGACAGTCAGTCAATTAGTAAGTCAGTCAGTAAATCAGTCAGTCAGACAGTCAGTAAATCAGTCAGACAGACAGACAGTAAGTCAGTCAGTCAATTAGTCAGTCAGACAGACACTCAGTAAGTCAGTCAGTCAATTAGTCAGTCAGACAGACAGTCAGTCAATTAGTAAGTCAGTCAGTCAGTAAATCAGGCAGTCAGTCAGTCAGACAGGATGTGAGAGTAAAAACTGTGACAGGAGGAGGAGGGGCCCTGATGGGAGCTGTCAATCATCCTCCCCTCCTCCATTCGTGATGACACAGAGAAGATGAAGACATCACACACTCACCGTCAGTCAGTCCCTGGAGTGTGTGTGAAGAGTTTAGCCTGCAGCCAAAAACAGCCATTAGCAGATCAAAGTAGCTGCTAATCACACACACACACACACAGTCAACACCGATGCTAAATGCTAAGTGTTGAAGCTAAACGCTGCAGGAAGCAGCTGTTGGTAGAGTTTAGAGGACAAGACAAACTGCTGATCACTGCATCGCTCACACACACACACACACACACACACACACACACACACTGCAACTACAACCTGGTTAGTGCCCACAACACTCTGCATAGACTAATACTAGAACCCCACTGAGGCCCTCCACCTAAACACTAGAACCACTGTCTGGGCTCCTAATGCTCCTCACTGCAACCCGGTAAAAGTACAATCTAACCGCCGAATGGACCCAAAGAACCACTCAGTGACCACAAGAACCTCGTAGATGACGGCACAAGCCCTCCTTTAGATGGATGGCCATCCTTTAACTGTCAGCCGCCTGTGTATTTACAGTTTGTTCACACTGCTGTGGGCGGCAGCAGCTCTTTCTGCTTTGTTTCTCCTAAACTGATCAGAAAGCAGCGCTCGGCGTCCTGATCGACGCTGACAGGAAACGGGACGTGATGCTAATGAGGAGCAGCAGTGACGACGGGCCCGAGTGAAAATAACACACATGATGTGACAGCAGCACGTCCGCTTGATCACCTCATCTCTGGGGAATCGCACCAACATGCTGCTCGGCCTGCTGGGAATCGTAGTGCCACACAACGCTGACCAGAGCGCTAATTATTATCATCACAGCAGCACATCAGAGGAGAACGGACTGAGCAGCAGAGCCACAGGACTTTGCACCTTTCTGCTGGATGAGGCTGTGTTTGGCAGCACCACACCAACCTGGTTTCATTAAGGCTGCTCACGTGAAATTAAGAGCAGACGTTGGTTATCAGCCAACAAGACAAAGAAATCAGAACCTTTCAATCTCAGTATAAAGGTTTGGTGCATTAAACTGCACACAAGCGAAGGTTTGAAACAAACAGTAAGAACCTGAACCAGGTGAGCCCGATAGTTAGTTCTTACTTGTGCTAACTGGACTCAGCCTGTGCCTGTTTGTGCTTCCACCAATCAACAGATTCTTCTCAACAACAACCTGAGATGCACCTGCTGACATGATGAGCATCCACAGCCATGTTTAGCAGCCTCACATGTGGTCTGCATGACCCCCAATGCCCGCAGACTTCTGTAGGGTGAGCTGCAGTGATGCTGAGGATGAGGGCTCCATGTGTGACTCTTGGCCCAGGTGTGGACTGAGGTGAAAGCACACTGTACAAAGCCTGGATCAGGAGGATGTGCTGTGGTCCTGTCTTCCTGATGTCACATCATGAAGACACCCTCTTACTGAGTCCTCGCTGTCCCACCTCTCATCAGGACCACAGCCTCAGGTCTCAGCCTCCATCCAGGGACTCCCACTTGGAGCTGTGAAGGCGTCCCAAAGCTGTGGGTCTTTGGGGTCCACAGTGCTGTGACCACAATAACACTGAGACTGTACAGTCTCCATGGACTCACCCTGTTAAAGCAGTCGACCTCATTCAGCCTCTGTTGAACCAGGTGGACCAGTAGCTCCACAGGAAGCTCCTGAACACACAAATGGTCACATGACGCTTGGCTCTCTGTGGTCACATGTCAGCACAAAAAACACACACACACAGGCACACTTGATTGATTGACACATGTCAGCGTGTTGTACCTGCTCGGCGAGTGTGTGCTGGTCCTGCAGTAAACTGTCTGCGCTCACATGAATGGCCTTCAGCTCTGCGCTCAGCTTCCTGGCCTGAAGGACGACAACAATAACCACCACAGAAGAAGAACTGATAAGGCGAGGTATGAAAGCCCATTACGTCACAATGGTACACATGAAAATTTAGTCTGTGAGCTGTAAGTCTGTGAGCTGGTGCATCTGGACTGTGGACTACAAGCCAGAGCAGCGTTTTACTGATCAGCCTATATGAGAGACATTGCAGTTTTATCATGTTACACTAGAACAGCACTGAGTTTTGGTTTAGTCTGGTCCTGGTTTCCTGAGCCTCTTCTTTCCGCCTCCTTCCCCACTTACAAATAAAGGTTTCCATTTTGAAGAGGCCAAACTGCTGATTGGCTGTATGGTTCTGAACTCACCACAGTGTGTTTCCCAGCAGCAGGAGGACCCAGCACCATGACCCTGGGAACTGACAGACGGTTTCAAATCATCAGCCTGAAAGACTCAAAGTGGAACATGTTTGAGGAGCAGCTGCGCCCACAGCTCCACCCAGTGGGCCGCAGTGTAGTTGACTTTCTTAAACATCCAGTTACATTAATGAAATAGGACCAAATAGTTTTTGTTCTGCTTTAACAGGATTGCAAAGGAAAACTAAAGGCTGGCTGATGTCTCACTGTCTTACTGTGCAGGCTGCTCCTCCGCAGCAGGCGGATCAGGTAGGGGATCGGCTCCTCAGGCTGATCAATGGCCAGACTGGACACCAAGCTCTGAAACACACACACGCACACGCACGGCCTCGCTGTTGCACACGTGATCCGCAGCCGGTGCATTAAACGGGAAAAAGCTGCAGAATTTGTCCTTTACCTGCACCAGGTGGAAGATGTTGTGTTTGTCGGCGTACACTGACATCTGAGGAGGAATCCGCAGCGGCCTCGTTATCTCATCCATCCGGAGGAGGACGAAGGCAAAGGATCGTCACCAAAATAAAAATAATACTAGAAAACACACTTCAGGGTGACACCTGACACGGACAGACGGAAGCTGGTGTTTCCGCTAGCTAACTGACCAGAAACGGCTGTTTGATAGTTAATAAAAGTGCAATAGGTATAAATGTAAAGTTAGTCCGGAAGCGTCTCACCTGCCGCTTGATGACCCGGTTTCTATGGCGCCTTCTCTTGTTGCTAGGGAAGAACGTCATCAGCACGAGTGAGGAGGGGCAGTGCGTGCGTCTCCTAGCAACGCCGCTGCGCGTCGGTGCGACGCCTCTATCACTCCGCCCCCTAAACACCGCGGACGAATCAGCTGCAGAGTCTCTGCGACGTCACGACACCCGTAACCATGGTAACTGTACACAAAGATGGCGACATGAAATGAAATACATGATAAAATAAAATAAAATACTTAAATCTTAAGTTTGAATCTTTGAAATATTTTTAGCGAAAGCTATACTAAATATCTTTTAATATAATTAAATGAACGCGAGCAATAATTAGGTACACTGTTTATTCATATTAAATAAAGTGAAATAAAATGTTCCGAGCAAAATATATTTGAGTATTTTACCAGAAATTAAATTTAAAAATAATTGTATAGCCTGGCAATAATGTGTGGAATATTTTTATATTAAATTATATACCAAATTCTTATTCACAGTGCAGTAAATACAAGATGACACTTTTTAAAAATTATGAAGTATAATATTTTACAAATGTTAGCAATGACTATTAGTGATATTAAGAGTGGAATAAAAATCCCCATTTTTAATGGAACTAATTATCCAATATTATAGAATTCTGACGTATGAAAATGGGTTGTAAACTGTATTATTACATTTAAGACTTTTACTTTTATTAGAGTATTACTGGTACTTTCATCAATACAACAAGGTAAAAAAAACATTTTCCATGTATTTTATTTATTTCAATCAGAAATGATCCTTTTAAAGAGGTTTATCAGACTGACAAGACAACCCTCACTGCTACAGAACCCAAGGGTGCTGAGGCTTGATTTCAGGAGTGAAGTAAATTTCAGAGATTACGAAAGTCTTTATTGCAGCTTTCAGTTTTAACATTCACAGTTTCAGTTTTAACATTCATCTCTTCAGCTTGGAGATACACAAGTGCTGACAACAGATTTAAACGTTTCTAACAGCAACATGTTCGTGAGGTTCAAACTCTGCTGAGGAAAAGTTTCTTCCCAACAGCAAGAAAAAAACAAAATCACTTAAATGAGAAAATGATCAACTCATTCATTCAGGTTTAATCAGCTGGATTCAGTCCTAATTTTGACTTGAATGCTGAATGATAATTCAGTCTGAAAATTATAAATGCAACAGAGTTGGCCTAGCTTAGCATAAGTAGCAGAAACAAATAAGTGTATTTTCTGTTTCTGAACCTGAGATATTTTTCTCAACATCAAGAACATTTAGGCCAGTTTACCTGCACACATTAAATAACAGTTTGCGATGTGCTTCAAAATTGTCAGAGGTTTAATTGGCCTATTTCCCCTCATTAAGGCTCAATATGATCACAGTGACACTGTCCATGTACACACAGTAGCAGAATATGGTGAATATAGTTATGTTCCAGAAAACACTCAAGAAATTGCTGTCAGTTTGGGAAAATGTTGTGATGTTTACAGACATGTTATAATGTAAATAAGGAACTCACCAATCACTTACACCGTTTGAATTACGTTACTCTGTGCCAGCTGGATGTGGACTCATTTATAAGATGTCAGATATTGTCTACAAATTGCTCTGATCCTGCTTTGATGAAAAAAGGACCAAAAAATAAAAAATAAACACTGAATGCAACTTACAGTCATCATTACTCTGATAATAATAGTGTTACTCATTTACCAAACTGCTGGTGCAGGTGCAATGTCGGACTTCACTTAGTGTTTTCATACTATTAGCACCAGGTGATGAGTTTGAACAATGGAAGCTGCAGAAAAAACAACATTTTGTTTGGGTTTTCTGTTACGCCTAATATTTCCACCGCCGCTGTTAGCTCAATTAAATATTAACATATACAACTCTACATTTTTCTTTCCTTATTTTTGACTTTTATAAATAGTTTCCTGATGACGATTACATTTGCCTTTACATATATTCCCACTACAAACCCACTGTTTCCTTTAGCTGCAATTAATAAACCAGAGACCAAAAAATAAAGATACAAATAAAAGAGATTCCATCAGAAAATTTATCTAATTATTTCTGGTGTATATATATATATATATATATATATATATATATATATATGTGTGTGTGTGTGTGTGTGTTTTTGCTCTTCAGTGGAAATATACTGCCACATTAACTTTTCCACTTCACACATAATTTTTTGGCAATTTTTCAAGATTTCCTTGAATTTTTGGCATTTTCACTCATGTGCATAACAGGAGGAGGATGGAAACACAGATTAGCCGGAGGTGTCTCTGCTCCCTCTAAGGTATGGGCTCCTTCATCAGTACTGTTTCAGCACTGCACGAGTACTGTGTCAATACTGTGTCAATACTCCGGCAGAGTCTCGTCATAATCCATGATGCTGAGTTCGTGTCTCCTCTGCTGAACAGCAAGGGTCAGGTCTGCAGGGGTGGTCGGAGGGAGGGGAGCTGCAGCCTGGCCCGCAGGCTCCGACTCGGGGGCCTCCTCCACCTCCTGACCCAGAGTGGGGCTTTCTGGCTGGGCCACCTCCTCCTGCTGCTCCTCCTCTTCCTGCTTCTTTGCCTCCTCCTGGCTGTGATCGGCTGGTCTGAACAGTTGCCGTGCACGCTGCTCGAGGAAGGAGCCAATAGCAAGGGGGGAGTCGATGGGGGAGAGTGAGAGGGGGGAGGAGGAGCAGGAGGGAAGGTGCAGTGGGGAGGTGGAGAGGACTTCTCCGTTTATTATACCAACAGAAGAAGAAGAGGGGTGGGGCTTCAGGCTGTCCTCAGGAACAGGTAAAGTGACACTGCCACCATTTGGCCTGGGTAAGAGAAACATGACGTCATATTACATCACACGATTACAGTACTGACATCATCAGCGGTGTCTTCTGATTGGTTGTTTATAGTGTCATGTTGAAGACATAATACAAATAAAGTAAAATTCATACATAATAAAACTCCTTTGTTCAGTTTGCTACACTTAGTTTATTAATCAATGCTAATAATTTTTATTGTCTGGAAATTCTAATTCTTTTAATAAAGTTTCCATCTGGTCAAGTTTTATTTTTGATCTTTTGATCTTTGTGTACTTAAAACGTTCAATGTCATGCGAAGCCTCATTTTACTCGTCTCATTAAATCTTAACTTTTGAAGCAGATAAGACCCAAACATAGAAAAAACTGATTAAATCACTTCAGTCTTACAGGTTGATTTATTTCTACAGAGCTGCCCCCGATATAAACCTGTTCTCACTGACTCTGTGTTTTCAGAGGCCGTGTACCTGCTGCAGACGTCCAGGTGCAGCTGGCTGTACAGGTGAAGCATCTCGGTCTGCAGCGTCTGGGTGACTCTCCTCAGAGCGACACAACGAGCGTCGCAGGCCGACAGCTCCGCCCTGACACACACAGACAGCACAGGTGTGAGTGAAGCTGCTTTCCCTGAAACCAACTCAGACAGTAGAATATAATTATTGTGATATCACAGGTGTTTCTGTTGCTGCCTCTGCTGCTGGAACTGTACATGCTCGATAGCTGCTTCCTGTGATTATGGATTCATACTACAGCGTCGTTAGTAACCAGGCTATGAATTCATTAACCGTCTAAAGTCTAAAGCTGCTCTGCCTGTGACTGATGGTCAGCGTCAACGTGCAGGAAAAAGACGACACTTTCTATTGGTTCTTCAGCAGGATGCTGCCCGGGGCAGTGAGCGTGTTCTCGCAGCCCTGAGCAGCGTCTGCAGGTGCACAGGCACATCCAGTCCATCACGGCTCAAGCAGAAGTTGGTGATAAAGGCAACTACAATCAACATGACATTGGGATGCACCAGGTGCAGTGCATTCTGGGTGTTGTAGGATTTTTCACCTTGGGAATAAGAACATTTTTTACTGTTTCACTGAGTTGGACTGCAATGATCATCTGTAGAGCAGTTAGTGGTGTAGCAGCATCTGACCTGCTCTGGGCCTTAGTGTCCTCCAGAAGCTTCTTCTGGTCCAGGATCAGCTGCTCCTTCTTGGTCAGCTGGTTCTCCAGCTCTGCAATCCTGTGACTGGCTGCTTCCATCCTCTGTCTCTGCAGGACCTCGCTGTCCTTTAGACGCTCGTACTCTTTGCCCACACTGCACTGCAGCATGGCCGCCTCCTGACACACAGACACATTACTGAGATCTGGACCAAACCCTAAAACATCTGAAGGGATCCAGGCCTTTGTCCTTACAGTGCAGTGGTCGGCTGCTCCTCCCTCCAGCTGCTCCGTCAGAGCTCTGTTCGTTTCTCTGAGCAGAACCAGCTGCTGGTTCAACACGAACATCTGCTGCTGCAGCTGCTCGCTGCTGCACAGCTGCACACAGGAAACAAGAGGCCAGTGTTGTCACTGCTGCAGCACCTTTCACCTTTCTATTGAAGCAATCAGCCAATAGCAGTTCTCCTCACCTTGAGTGACAGCTGAGCCAGCTGGTGTTCTGCATTATAAGCCTTGTTATTGGCTCTCTGAAGTTCCGCCTCCAGGTCCCTCACCCGACTCTGACACTCCTGAAGCTCTCTCTGAAACAGCCAATCCCAACGCAGACAGTTTTAAACCAGCCAATCAGAACAAAGATGGTTATTGTGACTCTGTACTGTAAAGGAAGAGGTTTTTTTAATCAGTGCGTTTATGAAAACGTACAAAAGTATCAGGATCAAAATCTACCTGAAGGTGCTAAAGTGGGCTACTGTCTAGTACTATGTAGTACTGTGTGAAGAACTCTGTAGTACTGTGTGTAGCACTGTGTAGTACTGTGTAGTACTGGGCACCTGCAGTCTCTGCTGTTCTCTCTGCTCGTCCTGTTGCTGCTGCAGCAGTTGTCGGATGTGTGTGTGCAGCTGGTCGCTGTGTGTTTGTGCGTCCTGCTGCAGGTGTGTGTATCGTCTTTGTTCTTCCTCCAGACTGAGCTTCAGAGAACAAATCTCTTCGTCCTGAACACGCAGCTGAGCCTTCTGCAACACACACAGGAATACTAGTGAATACTGCAGAAACACACAGGAATACTAGTGAATACTGCAGGAACACGCAGGAATACTAGTGAATACTGCAGGAACACGCAGGAATACTAGTGAATACTGCAGAAACACGAAGGAATACTAGTGCATACTGCAGAAACACGCAGGAATACTAGTGCATACTGCAGAAACACGCAGGAATACTAGTGAATACTGCAGAAACACGCAGGAATACTAGTGAATACTGCAGAAACACACAGGAATACTAGTGAATACTGCAGAAACACGCAGGAATACTAGTGAATACTGCAGAAACACGCAGGAATACTAGTGAATACTGCAGAAACACGCAGGCATACTAGTGAATACTGCAGAAACACGCAGGAATACTAGTGAATACTGCAGAAACACACAGGAATACTAGTGAATACTGCAGAAACACGCAGGCATACTAGTGAATACTGCAGAAACACGCAGGAATACTAGTGAATACTGCAGAAACACACAGGAATACTAGTGAATACTGCAGAAACACGCAGGAATACTAGTGAATACTGCAGAAACACGCAGGAATACTAGTGAATACTGCAGAAACACACAGTTCTGTTACTGCAGCGTTACTGTTTCTTCCAGTGACTGTGAAAGGTCGTGAAGTCGCAGCACGGCACATTTTTCCTGAACAATACAGGTTTAAATGTGGACGGGAGCTGCAGCGCCACCTTCAGGGACAATAATGGAAGGAGGACAGTTTCTGAGCAGCTTTAACGAACTGACAAAAACTGTCTCTACTTTTCTCTCCGGCTGTGAGGAGGTTCATGTTTTTATAACTGTTTTAACTTGACAACGGCTGATGTCGAGCCTGGATATAGTAACGTGTAGAAAACTTGTACCATGAGCTTTGCACTTTTAATGCCGACACCAATTTCGTTCTTGTTTTATTGAATCACTTCTAACAAACTATCTGCTGGCAAGGCAAAAACGTTTGCAGGTGTTGTGATGGTCTGCAGCCAGATTGCTAGGATACCCTTGAATGATCGTCATTTCCTGTATAAGGTCAGGTCTCTGATTTATTGTGCCGCCATGTAGAACAAACAGGTTTAAGTTATTCCAGCCTCCTTGTTGTTGTCTGATGTATACCACATTACACCAATAAAGTTACCTTCAACCTTGTGCGTGTATGTGTTACCATGGCTACGTTGTGCTCCTCCAGTGCCGTGGCGTTGATGACCCTGCGCAGCAGGCGGCGGTTTCTGATGGCGTGCTGCTGCCGTTTGAAGCGCTCGTACTGAAGCTGACTGTGGACCAGCAACACCTGGCTCCTCAGAGACTGAAGGTCCTCACCCAGGGCGGAGCCTGACATGTCACATGACACATACAAACCACATGCACACAGAGACATGCTTCCTGTTAGACAGTGGTGCGTTCAAAGCCCCGCAGCACGTCTGGAGTTCGGAGTGTTTACGTGCAGGTTTCAGCTGCTTTTTCAGAACAAGGGTGACCTTGAGTTTTCCAGATGAGCTTGTTTCAATTCATTCTGCACCACAGGAAAAGCAACACCATGACAGCTGATGATCGGAGAAGTCACATGAGTCTGATTCATGAAAAGATCTGGTCAGGTGGTTCAGTCAGACCAAGCAGTGATTAGAAACTGAGCAGGTTTATCCAGACTCAGGAACATCTTGTGCCTTCTCATTAAAATGAAAGCACATCAGCTTTTGCTCTTCTCTCTGAAACTTCAACATGTGAATATCATGACGCCTGTTCTTACTCACACTTGTCACACTTGTCCAGGCTGTGTCAGACAGAAACTGTTAGCATCGTTAACTGTTAATGTTATTTCCAAATGATTTTAATAAGGAAAAAACATCAGTAAGTCCTAAACTGACACTCACTGACTGTTCAGATAAGTTTACCACATGCCCCCCAGTAAAAACCCTTTCACTCACACACACACACACACACACATCTGGATCAGAAGCAGAAGAGTGACGCAGCTGCAGGTGCGTCCTCTGGCAGCTGTTAGCAGGGTGGCGTTCAGGTACCTTTGCTTTTCATGCTCTGCTGTTTACCTCCCAACTGACTCCGATCCACCGACTTCCTTTCTTCTGACAACCTGCAACACAAACACACTGTTGTGTTTCCATCACCTGATGGATCCACATTCACGTCCCCTAACCCTAACTCACAGGAACTGATCCACAGTGGCAACGGGCCACAGGCACAATTTTAAGTATAAAGCTCTAAATGTAAACCAGTTCCAACCATGTAAACCTCTTTCTGACTTTGTTTTGAGAAGTTATTCCTACAATGTGGTCTAACCTGCACTTTGACAGACCCTAGATATTAAACTACTGCGTCTAATGTTGCAGCAGCAGCAGATATTGTCTCTCGCTCTATGAACTATGATCTTTTAGGAAAAGGCAAAAACAAACACACATTATTCTGTTTACTGGGCTTCGTCAGGTGGTTGTGTTTAGCTCCACGTTAACAGTCTCACCTCTTCATAAGGTGATCATGGGCGTCATGTCCATGGACGATCAGCTGGTCCAAAACCTCCAGAGGAGAGACAGGGGTGTGATGCTCCTCCAGGTCCTCTCCCTCTCCTCCACCTCCCTTCACCTGCAGCCCTGCCCTCTCCAGCGCCTCCTACAGGCCACAGCACATCAACAGCAGCTTCAGTTCACTCTGATCTGGGTCGTCTTCACTTTTAATCTAATCTGCATCAACAACTAAAACTAACAACATTTTAATTCATGACATTGTTGGTGAGGAAGAACCATGTGAGCCAGGTCAGTGGTGTGGCTCCCTGCTGGTTTTTAATCATTTTTGGACAACAAAAGCTGAACCAGGTTCTGGATTCACAAATTCATTGCTGCTGTCAGTCTCTGGATGGGCTCTGGACTCAGGGACACACACTGAGTCAGCACCTGACAGACTAACTTTGTTGACAACCCTAATCCAGTTGAGTCCAGGTTACCTGAGTCTTCTTTCCGAGGAAGAGCACAGCGGCGCGGGGCAGAGCCAGCTCAAACAGGGGTTCATACGGGGCGGCTGAGCCTCCCTCCTCTGGCCTGTGGGAGGTGGTGGAGGAGTGAGGGGGGGTTAAGTAGAGTGAGAGGGAGGAGAAAGCAGGGGGGAAAGGGGATCCTGAAGATGGAGCCTCATGGGTGGGAGTGGAGGTGAGGAGGACCGGCTCAGTGGAGGAGGAAAGCTGGTGGGACTCTTCTGATGTGACCTCTGGAGACAGACAGGATCAGGATCGGGATCAGGCTTATACTATTTCTGTGCATGAGCGTGTCAGCACTGGAAACCAGTACAGCAGCTGTTACTGTCCCAGCATGTTTCCACCCAGTTAACCAGTCGTCAGTTGGTCATCGTTCACATTTCAATATGAAAACAACGTGGTTTAGACAAAAACACTCCTGCCTACATTCATACTGAGCATCACATGAAAACATCAATATTCTGTTTGAGGACTACAGGTGTAAACAGGAAGCTTAACGCCACCAGTGACTGTTGAGTCCATGTGAGCTACAACCTCAACCCTGTGACCTAAGTTGGTATTTACTTACAAACTGTCAGTGTTTCATCACCAGCAGAACTGACAGTGATCAGACCCCCAGACCAGGAACCGTAACGCTGTGGTCGAGCTGCGTCTGCAGTTTCCTCGCGTGTCTCAGCTGTGAGTTTGGGTCTTTAGTTCAACGGCAGCAACAGGCCAGGCAGCTGAACCAGCGTCTGAACAGTTTTACAGCATGTGATTGCTCCAACGCTGCAGGTGACCCAACAAGACCGTGACGTGTTTCTCACCTTCGGTTTTTATTTGTTGGGGAAACGTCGTCACGGTTCTGGTTTTATTCAGTTTGCGTCACGTCTCCATTAAGAAAAAAGGTCCATCACACTGTGTGTTTCTCACCTGAGGCCGAGGCGGTCCAGTCCAGGGGATGGGCGGAGCCTGTAGTGGCCAGTTCAGGTGGTGGTGTGGACAAACCACACTGAGAGGAGGGCCGCCATGTGACATCATCAGCCTGAACACACAGAAACAATCAGCTGATCCAGGTGTGATCACAGCTGGTTTATCTCACCTGTAACTGTCAGCTCAGTTATTACATTTGTGACAGTTTCAGGTGGAACTGAAACACTGAGCTTCTAACGACAGACGCCACAGCAGCAGATCCACGTTACGTTCACAGGCCTGCAGAAGGCTGTGGGTCATTACTTCAACAGGCAGTGCTCGTCATGTGAGCTGAAGCTGGACACAGTCACCTGAGCGGAGGAGCTGCTGGGCTGAAGAGCAGGGACACCTGGACGTCCAGGACACGCTGAACTTCCTGCACAGACGGACGACAGTCGTTATCAGTTTCCCTCCGTTTCATAAACCGTGAAAAAGCTTCACATCGCAGAAAGCTCAGTTTGAGGATTCATTTTCCACATTGTGGCATGTGTGTTTGTGTGTGTGACACTCACCTGAGCTGCTGACAGCCTCTCTGTTGCTAGGACTACAGGTGAGGTCCAGGTGAGGGAGGGAGGCGTAAAAGTCCTCCTCACAGGACGACTCCAGAGGGTCCAGAGACACCCTGGAGCACTCGATCACGATGTCATGGACTTCGTAACGCTTCCACCTGAGATGGGCAGAGAGTGAGAACAGGTTTGTTTCGCTGTTTCTCCTCTTTATGTGGAGTGGACAGGTAATGCCAGGTGGTCATGCACCTCAGGAATCACGTAATCAGCTTTGGTCTTATTTCCCTTTGTCTTTGTTTATAGGTCTTTTGTTTCACTCTTAATATGGGCTGAATGTTTATGCTACTGAGAAATTGATCTCTGTGATGTTTAGCAGCTGTTCTGGAGCTTTCAGTCAGATCTCCTGGTCCTCCTCAGCAGCTGTGGTGCAGGCAGACCACGAAGCTGCTGGGACCAAACATGACAATAAAATACTCAACTCGCCGCCACGATGATACGGCAAATTCAGTTAGTTATCTCCTGGTTATTTTAGACCTGGACTGACAGGAAGTCAACACTGAACCACGCACAGTGAGCTGAGCTGAAGGGTTTTCTCATGACCCCTGTCCTCAGTCGTCCTGCTCCTCATTCACTCATTCAGTCAGTGTCAGCTCAGTCGGTCTGTGCTGAAGCTGAGCTGCCTGTTGCTGCTGCAGGGCCCAGGGGACACGGCGGAGCAGCGGCAGGACGCCGAGCTCTGTCCTTCCCATCTGATCAGCAGTAACAGCAGCTCGGACTCTGACACCACTCTGTACCACTGGAGGCTCAAATGTTTTATATGTATAATTTAAACTTGGAATCTGAATTCCAAAGATTTTCCCCAAACACATAAAATCAAGAAAAAAGAAAGTTAAAAAAGAAAAGAAACGCTCCTTTAGATTCAGCTCGGACCGTGTGTGTGAGTGTGGAAACTTCAGTCATTTGCATCTTCGCTTACAGATTTTAACCCTGACTTTAAAGGGGGCAGGTTCAGGTCTCTGTGTATCTTACTGACCTGGACGGGTCCAGCTCGTAGTCCTGGGTCCCTGTGACCAGCTCAGGATGAACCCTGACGTGGTCCAACATGGGCTGAGGGACAGAGCAGAGTTCAGATGGTTTCAGACAGATTCTTGTGTTTCAGCTCATGTTATCTGAGAACAGCAGCAGCTGGTATTTACAGCCGCTATTTCTGTGCATGAGCGTGTCAGCACTGGAAACCAGTACAGCAGCTGTTACTGTCCCAGCATGTTTCCACCCAGTTAACCAGTCGTCAGTCGGTCATCGTTCACATTTCAATATGAAAACAACGTGGTTTAGACAAAAACACTCCTGCCTACATTCATACTGAGCATCACATGAAAACATCAATATTCTGTTTGAGGACTACAGGTGTAAACAGGAAGCTTAACGCCACCAGTGACTGTTGAGTCCATGTGAGCTACAACCTCAACCCTGTGACCTAAGTTGGTATTTACTTACAGACAGTCACAGTGTTTCATCACCAGCAGAACTGACAGTGATCAGCTGCTGTTTGCAGTGAACCCATGGGTGCACAGACAACTGTCCCTGGATCACTGTGATACTGAAGGAACCTTAGAAACAGCAGGATTCTCAATGAGGTTCTGCAGATATAAGAAGGAGCAGAACATAAATTCTGTAACAAAAGTTTTATTTATCTGCTCTCTGCTGTGCTGTCCCGTACTAGTCTGTGCTAGGAACTGGTCTATTCCAGAGTGTACTGGTCTGTGCTGGTCTGGGCTGACCTTGATGAGCTCCTGGAAGGTGCCCAGGTTCTCCTTCATGCTGTAGTGCAGCCTCAGGTAGGAGATGAAGTTACAGGGGAACATCCCGTACAGGCGGTGGAACAGAGAATAAACACCTGCATGGAGGTGGATCAGGTGGCTCACAGGTGCATGACCTGAGGAAACAATCAGAACTAATGAGGACACATTGTTCAGTGTGACGTTACGTTACAGTTACAGGATGAATCTTCAACATAACAGGATTCTTCTGTTGTGGTCGTTACTGTTGCTGTTACCAGGGTTTCGGTAGGTCCAGGATGCAAGGCGGCCAAACACGTCGAAGAAGTCGTAGATGTGTTGTTTCCCGGCCTGAGGGATCATGGGTAACAGAGTGATGAGGACCAGGACTCCAGTGATCAGGACCACCACATCCCCTTCGGTCTGTCAAAAACCACCAATGGTGAATGTAGTACATGCAGATATTATTAGATATTACTGTAGTATATGGCCACTGCTACACATACCCCATATGCGTACCCCATAGTGTATACTACTGTGTACTACTGTGTATTTATATGTATCTTCTGTTCTGCAGATAACAGTTCTAGTACGGTGCCTGTGGGATGGCAGCCAGCTGCAGTAGCTAGTAGAAGTATTTACTAGCGTCTACATTAGTGAATATTAGCAGTAACTGGTATCTACAGCAGTAGATGTACCCTGTATTTTTGTATATTCGTGTGTATTTTAGCATGTACTAATGTGTATTCTGGTTAGGACGTGTACCTTGAGGCAGCGCAGCAGCGAGGGCAGCACGGCCGACTGGCTGATGTGATGAACCCAGGGAGGCTGTTTCCTGATCAAGTGACCCAGCAGTGTGAGACCAGCCAGTCGGGTCCCAGGTCTGTTCAGAGACTCGTTCAGCTTCTCCAGCAGGACCTGGCAGATGGCACCGGCGGTCAGAAAAGGGTTAAACACTTAAAGAGTCCAGCTCAGACAATGCAGCCACTGATGCTGACCTTGTGATGAGGCTCTCTGGTGGAGGACAGGAGCAGCACTACCTGAGAGGAAGACGAGTCCAGGTAATACTCCACCAGAGACGAGAGCACAGTACCTCCTCTGTCTGAAAGCACAAACTAGAGGTCACACTGACAGGTGGAGACGGGTGGAGACAGAACCTCATGCCTAAATACTCATACGCTTTAATACATTCAAATTGCACAGGATACATATATTTTTATATTTTGCTGAAAGGTGTAAATTTCCCATCGGGAGTAATAACATATCTATCCTATCCTTAACCCCCTGCAGGTGGACTCACCTGTGCTCAGCTGCTGGTTGACTGCTGCTCTGACTCGCTCCGCCTCCTGCAGCTCTGAACTGTCCAATGAGAGCAGGAGCTCACTGATACTCACCTGCTCCTTGGACATCGTGAACACCTGGACACACACACCCATATTGAACATGTTGGTCTTTCAGACATGGACCAGTTCAGGGCACATCACACCTGTGCCCTCTCATACCACACACCTGAGAAACTGCTCAACTGCTCAACTGCCAGAGCCCTCCCCGACAGGTGTCGCACTTACCTCAGCACCAGGAGCTTCACTCAAACACCTGAGAAAACACCTGAGAGACCAGGAGGGGCCGTGTTACTGTGACATCACGTGTCCACAACGTGACCTCAACGAGACAGGTGTCCTGGCAGGTGGAGGTCAAACAGATGGGGGTCGATTATTTAACGGAAGTGACTGAACAAGTAATTTTTTACCTGATGTTCCTGCATCACATGCTCAGTGTCCCCTTTGACCCTGACACAGTTTGAACAGGTAATTTTATGAAACAACAGAAAGTTTTTCACTTTCAAACTTTGATAATGTTCAACAAGGAGATTTAAAATAAAACCAATAGAAAACTAATTTAAGTTTATTAGTTTTCTATTGGTTTAATTTTAAATGACCTAAAGCACGCGACTGTGACGTCACTAATAAGAGTGATGACGCCACTTCGAATGTACCTGAGTGGCAGACGGAAGCTAACAGTTAGCATCACAGCTAAGAGCTAAGCTAACATGCTAACTGTGTTGTTTGGCAGATGAGCTAAAAGAGCAGCCGTATTTTCCCGCTTTGCAGCTGCTTTGGCACTTCCGGTGCTCCGGGACAAACAGACGAAGATCATTAAACTACTTCAAATTAAAAGTAAACTTAAATGAAAACTGGAAAAACGAAGTTTAACTTCAGAAAAACGCAGTTACCTTCAGACCTGTTGATCCGCGCAGGGCGCAGCCATATTGAGCAACACAAAACCCCGCCCACCGCCGTCACCCGATACCTTCACATGTCAATCACAGTCTGGAGGCGTTCAGGGAGATCGAAGAAAATGGGAAAAACGAGCTTTGACCTGCGAAAGACGTGAAAACATCTATTTACAGTCGTTTTATCGTTAATTATTTTGCATATTCTACACAGTTTACATAATTTACATTGTGTTGTTCATGCTACCACTTTCTGTTGTAGCATATGTATCAGTTTTATGGTGTGTTGTTTTATTCTATTGTTAGGGTGCCTTTTAACATCTGTGCAGGGACAACAGGTGATAATTAGGCTAAATCTGGCTCCATTCATTTTACAAAAACTTGGCATTATTCTTGTTATTAGACCAGACTCAGATACTACAGAAGCACATTTCTGTTAAAAATTGTGACACATTAAAACTGCTAAAAAAATAAAATTATTTAAAATGGATAAAATTGACCTGTCCAGGGTGGACCCCTGCCTTTCACCCAAGAGAGAGCTGGGATAGGCTCCAGCAGATCCCCGTGACCCTGAGCCAGGAAAAGCGGGTATAGAGAATGGATGGATGGATGGATGGATAAAATCACAAACTAGGTCTGAGGTGGTGTGGTACAGACAGACCAGTTAACAGTGTGTGTTATTAGTATGTGTTTACTGTTAGCAGCAGCTGTGTGTGTTCTCAGGTCTGCTGGTGATAAAACTCTGCAGCTTATTAACTTTCACCTTCAGGCTGATGTCACTTCCATTCACAACAGAATAGAATAACACAGAACCAGGGCAGCTGCACACAGGAAATAACAACGTATCACAACAAAGACTCATGGTTAAAAAAGATAAAATAATAAATGAGGTGATAAGAAACAGTCCACATACATCTAGTTTTTAGGTCCAAGTCCAGTTGCCTCAGCATCTACAGAACTTCACCTGCACGACTGAGACATAGTCCACAAACAGTGTACAGTACAGAGAGAAGTACCAGTATAAAAATCCTCTGTTCCCAGTAAAAGTACTGCATTCCAAATGTTACTGCAGTAAAAGTACTTAAAAGTATCATCATCCAAATGTACTTGAAGTATCCAAAGTAAAAGTATGAATGGATCTGATATTATTGGATTCTAATTATTGATGATGTTGATCACTTTAATGTTGGAGCTGACGTTAACTACCTTATATACTTCTAATTTGAAGTACTTTATATACCGCTGGGTAGCTGACGTTAACTACCTTATATACTTCTAATTTGAAGTACTTTATATACCGCTGGGTAGCTGACGTTAACTACCTTATGTACTTCTAATTTGAAGTACTTTATATACCGCTGGGTATCTGACGATAACTACCTTATATACTTCTAATTTGAAGTACTTTATATACCGCTGGGTAGCTGACGTTAACTACCTTATATACTTCTAATTTGAAGTACTTTATATACCGCTGGGTAGCTGACGTTAACTACCTTATATACTTCTAATTTGAAGTACTTTATATACCGCTGGGTAGCTGACGTTTGCTACCTTATATACTTCTAATTTGAAGTACTTTATATACCTCTGGGTAGCTGATATTAGCTACTTTATATATACAACATGTAAATACTAAAAAATCAAATTTGTCAGTACTGTCCTGAACTGTCTTTAAGTAGTGGAGCAAATGTACCGTGTTAGTTTCTGAATCCAGGTCAGCGAAGGTTTTAAACAGGAGGGTTTCAGTAAATATTTTCCAGCAACAAAGGAGATAAGAGGTTTCCAGGCGAGTATAAACAGCAGCAGGTGAACAGACAGGTGAACAGGTGATAATGCTGCTGCTGGTGCTTCTGTCTGGTGTCTGGCTGAATTCGGCCTCAGCTGCAAAGGTAACCTACACGTTTTGGTTTTTTTTTTGCACCAGTGGCGGAAGAAGGTGGGAAATTATAACTTTATTATTATTTTTAGACATATGTGAAACTGACTAACTGCTGAGGCATCGAGGTAACACAACAATTTCTCTAAATGTAGCGACTGCCCTTTAGGGTTTCGCACTTAGACCACAGTATTTTCATCACTGTGGTATATTTTTGTTTTTCCTTAGTAGCTTTTGCTCACTACTTAATGTTCTTAACAATCTGTTTTTCAAGCTTGTCTAAATGTTTCCTGTTTGTCAGTAGGACAGAGGAGACCTCAGATATGGATTTTCCTGTGTTTCAGAAAGTCTTCACATCCCTTCACCTGTTGCACATTTCACTATGCTGTAAATTTATTTTGAGGTGGAATTTACTGCTGTAAAATGTGTGTGTGTGTGTGTGTGTGTGTGTAGCTGGGTGTGGTGCAGACAGAGGGGGGGAAGGTGGAGGGGAAGAACTACAAGATGGGACTCTTCAGGAGTGTCGATGTCTTTAAAGGAATCCCCTTCGCTGACGTCCCTAAAAAGTGGGAGAAACCAAAATCCCACCCTGGCTGGAGCGGTAAGTCCACTGACACATGACACACACTATGAACACACACACACACACACACACACACACACACACACACACACACACATATATATAAATAAATATATATATATATATATATATTTATAACAAGAAGTGTTAGTTATTCCCCCTCACTGCTGATGTTGACCAAGTCAACAAACCAACATCTCCCTTTGTGGTTACCAACAGATTTAGCTCTGACACCAGGGAGGCAGCTCAGACTTATATTTGTTGTTTCCAGGAATCCTGAAGGCCACTGAGTATCGGGATCGCTGCCTGCAGCTGACACTTCTGCAGAAAAAAACCCATGGCAGTGAAGACTGTCTCTACCTGAACATCTTTGTTCCACAGGGAGGCTCATGTAGGTAGCACACCGGCTACTCTCACTAACCCCAAACCCCACCCTGACCTAAACCTGGATCTAATCTGGACTCTAAAACCAGATCTAAACAGGACATTGTAGGTGTCAGAACCAGAAAATATAGGGCAGAATTGCATCTTTATGATATTTCCAGTCTGTAGCGTTTTAAAGTCCATTGTGTCTTTCAGTGTCCATGAACCTCCCGGTGATGGTGTATCTGTTTGGCGGTGCCTTCCTGTTGGGGGCGTCCAACGATGTGGAGGTCCTTGGAAACTCTCTGTACGATGGGAAGGAGCTGGCCGACAGAGGTGATGTTATTGTGGTCACAGTGAACTACAGAGTCGGCACTTTGGGGTTCCTGAGCACCGGAGACGCCCGCCTGCCAGGTCAGACCCAGAGGTTTACTAACCAGCTTTAGCACATTCATGTACATGTACATGTACTGTACATGAATACAGTTCTAAGGTATTAGTACTTCATACCTGAGTATTTCCATGTAGTGTTACTTCGTCCTTGGACTTCACTACATGTCAGAGCCAAACCTTTTCCGAAGCAGATGGATCCAACAAAATACAGTCTGATCATCAAACTTTATTGATCCCTGGTGGGAAATTCCCACGATACCCAGCAGTATGGAAAGTACTTCAAATTAGAAGTATATAAGGTAGTTAACGTCAGCTACCCAGCGGTATATAAAGTACTTCAAATTAGAAGTATATAAGGTAGTTAACGTCAGCTACCCAGCGGTATATAAAGTACTTCAAATTAGAAGTACATAAGGTAGTTAACGTCAGCTACCCAGCGGTATATAAAGTACTTCAAATTAGAAGTATATAAGGTAGTTAACGTCAGCTACCCAGCGGTATATAAAGTACTTCAAATTAGAAGTATATAAGGTAGTTAACATCAGCTACCCAGCGGTATATAAAGTACTTCAAATTAGAAGTATATAAGGTAGTTAACGTCAGCTACCCAGCGGTATATAAAGTACTTCAAATCAGAAGTATATAAGGTAGTTAACGTCAGATACCCAGCGGTATATAAAGTACCTCATATCAGAAGTATATAAGGTAGTTAACGTCAGATACCCAGCGGTATATAAAGTACTTCAAATTAGAAGTATATAAGGTAGTTAACGTCAGCTACCCAGCGGTATATAAAGTACTTCAAATCAGAAGTATATAAGGTAGTTAACGTCAGATACCCAGCGGTATATAAAGTACTTCAAATTAGAAGTATATAAGGTAGTTAACGTCAGCTACCCAGCGGTATATAAAGTACTTCAAATTAGAAGTATATAAGGTAGTTAACATCAGCTACCCAGCGGTATATAAAGTACTTCAAATTAGAAGTATATAAGGTAGTTAACGTCAGCTACCCAGCGGTATATAAAGTACTTCAAATTAGAAGTATATAAGGTAGTAAACGTTAGCTACCCAGCGGTATATAACAAACAAGACAACATGTTTCAGGTGACCTCAGTCTGTAATCAGGTGACTTGTTCCACCTCTCAGGTAACTATGGACTGTGGGATCAGCACGCCGCCATCTCCTGGGTCCACAGGAACATTGAAGCATTCGGAGGAAACCCTGACAATATCACCATCTTTGGCCAATCATCCGGAGCCGCCAGTGTCAGCTTCCAGGTGAGAAAACTATCTATTCCAGATGAGCTGAAGGTCCAATTCCTTGGTCGGTATGAACAGAGTCATTTTAACTCAGCCATCTCCCTGTCTGTCTGCTCAGATGCTGTCCCCCCACAGTAAAGGGTTATTCCGCAGAGCGATCACACAGGGAGGTGTGGCCCTCAGTCCTTGGGCGCTGCAGAAGAAACCCATGGCTCTGACAAAGAAGGTCCACAAACACACTGCTGGAGCTCAACACCAGCCATTAGGAAATACTGAAGAATAATCAAACTGGTTTAGGTCCACCAGGTTCTTCTGCCAACTCTACAGTAGCAGTACAAACTGAATTACAGTTTTACTTGAGTATTATGATTTTATGTTACTTTGTACTTCTACTGCACCACATTCCAGAGGAAAATATTATAGATTGTACTGAACTATACTTCTCTGACACCTTTAATTACTACAGTGGTGGAAGAACTCAGATCCTTTACTTTAGTAGAAACACCGGTGTAAAAATTCTGTTGCTGATCAAATGTCAATACTTGTATTTAATCAGTAAGTAATCAGGGTTTAAGCACACAGTCATGTTTTAAATTGCAGTACTGCCAATTTTACTTAAAGTATAACAGTCCTGTATACTTCTTCCTCCATTGCACTCTGATGTTAAAGGGTACGTCTGTTGCTGCAGATTGCCCGAAGGGTCGGCTGCTCCAAATCCAACGAGGATGAGATGTTAGAGTGTCTGAAGATGAGCGACCCGGTCGGCCTAACCTTGGCTGGAAAAACTGATGTGCTGCTTATTCTGGGAAAAGGTCAGAGGAGCTGACAGAGACCCTCAACAAGCACTCTGTCAGTGTGTGGTTTCAATATGTCAACAAGCATTTCCTTGACGTTACTGTGACACACTGATCCTGCTGGAGTCCTCTGACTTTTAAATATCTGTCTAACTTGTTTAATATGTTTATGGTCAGATGGTCCTGAGTCCAGCATTGTCTCTTCTTCCCGCAGGTACAGTCATGGATCTCCTTGAACTTTCTCCAGTGGTTGATGGTGATTTTATCCCTGATCACCCCAGTAAGCTGTTCCACAATGCTGCTCAGTTTGATTACATGGCCGGGATCAATAGCATGGATGGACACCTCTTCGCCGGAGTCGATGTTCCTTCTATCAACATGAAAAATGAAACCACTGTGTGAGTACTGACCCACCACAGGTCCACTGAGGCCAAACCAAAGAAGAGCATTGTGGTCCACCATTATGCAGACGACACCCAACTCTATGTAGATCCTGATGGTCACCATTTTACTGTTTTGAAAAAAATCAAAGCAGGATCATTCAGGATCCAAGACAAATCAGGTCTTTGTCCAGCAGATTCCAAACACCTAAGATTGTATTTACTACTCCATGACATGAATAAGAGAACAAGAGACATTCAGAGCTTCATGCAGACACACAATGGGAAACATTCTTAAAAATAATAGAAAATACTGCAACTGAAACTATTTTAACATTTACTGAAGGCTTCTTTTTTCTTTAAAAAGCAAATATTCAGATCAGCTTAGCAGAAAGACTGAAAACAGTGCAGAATGGGTAGTGTAAGTTAACCAAATCAACCTACCGGCATCTCTGAAGCTTAAAGATTAACATGTCTTTTTTGTTTAAAGAACTAAACAATCCAGTTTTAATCCAACACACTGCCTCATCTTGTTTTTTACATTTATGAAGTAACTCCTGGGCTTTGGTCAGACTGAGCTGTGTAAGTGCATTAACCAGGACGCTGGATTCAGGGTGCTGTTAGTCCAAGTAATTTGAGCTTCCAGAGAATTTGTGATGTTCTTTAAAGAAGCAGTGAGGTCTTGTGACCTGGAAAATAAACTGTGATGAAAACTGCTTGCAGAGGAGACAGTGATGTCCTGGTTAATCAGTGCTTCTCCTCAGGAAGGAGGTGACGGGTCTGCTGAGTGGGCTGACTAAAGAGAAGGGGAATGCTGCTGTCAGTTCAGCCTATGATGTTTACACGTCTCACTGGGGTTTGACTCCACTACAGGCTGTGGTGAAGAAGACAGTGGCTGACATTGAAACTGACTTCCTGTTCCTGGTCCCAACTCAGATCGCCCTCCAGCTTCATGCCAACAACACCAGGTCAGATCTACTTAGTCCAAGACCAAGGTTGAAAGTATTAGTTGGTGGATGTTTGGGTGGCTGTGGCTCAGGAGGTAGAGCAGATTGACTATGAACCAAGGGATTGGTGGTATGATCCCTGGGTTTAGTAGTCCATATGTGAAAGTGAACCCTAGTTCCTCTGGTGGCTGTTCCATCAGTGTCTGTGCACAAATGGGTGAGTTCCTAGGAACTGAATCTGGTCTTAGATCAGTTTGAGTTTGCACTTTTTCAAAATATTCTTTGTCCCTCAGAGGAGCCCGTACCTACTCCTACCTGTTCAACATGAAGACTCGTATCCCCGGATTCCCCATCTGGGTGGAGGCGGAGCACGCAGAGGACCTGCAGTACCTGTTTGGTAAACCCTTCTCTATGTCAATGATCTACTTACCCCGACACCGAGACCTGTCCAAATATATGATCGCATACTGGACCAACTTCGCCAGGACTGGGTAAGTCCCAGGATGCATTGCATGCACAGGTCAATACTTCTGAGTCAGTTCAAGCTCTGACTGTGGCTTCTACTGCTCACAACAGCAAATACTGGTCTATACTGGTCTTTATTGCTCCACTGACCTGATCTAGACTAGAGGTCAGTTTGGTTATAAACTAATGTCTGTTTGTCCTGTCTAAGTCGTCTGAACTAGTAGAAACTGGTCTCAGACTTTTCTGAAACTGGTGTAAACTGGTCTGAACATGGTCCAAGCTGTAGCTCTTCTCCTCCTGTCCAGTGATCCCAATAAAGGTGACAGCAGAGTCCCAGTTCTCTGGCCCGTCTTCAACAAACATCACCAACTGTATCTCACCCTCAATCATAAGATGAACAAGAACTCTGTCAGGTACTAGAACTGAGTTCTACTGTGCGCTGCTACATTCTGCTCCGTTCTGTTCCATTCTACTGCGTTCTACTGATTTCTGTTTCCTTTTGTGTGGTGCTCTACTCAACTGTTTTCTAATGTATTCTACTGCATTCTGGTCTAACAGTTGTACTGTTTCCTGTACTACTGTAGGGCCTCTTCATTGATTTAACCCAACTCAATTGGCTGTATATTTTCTACTGTTAGAGGAGTGACAGTAAATTCTTTTCTATTTTTAACACTACTACAAAAAGATGAAACCTAAAATAACGTGTATTCACATTTACACATATTTCCTTACTAAAACAGGACATATAGAAAAAACGCAGTCCTGTTAATGGTTGAGCTCATACACGGCTCACGTGTTCATGTCGAATCATTTGTCATTAATCAACAGTAAACACAAAAACTTTGCTTTCATCTTAGAAACCAGAGAGTGATGCTGTAGATACTGTCAGTGTTTTGTTGTGTCTCGTCTCTTTAGCTACGACCTGAGGTCAGACTACGTCAACTACTGGACCAGAACCTACAGCACCCTGCCATCAATAAAGACACCAAACTGATCCAGGCTCAGTTTGCCCCGTCACCGTCTCGTCTTCACTTCAATGACAAAGGCAGGTCGGGCAGAAGGAGCAGACCACTCTGAAGACTGTGATTCTTCTGGAATAAATAACTCTGCACTCTGAGCCTTTTATTCATTTCATTCGTATATCCATGATGTGGTTTCCAACCTGGGGTCAGTGTGACCTCAAAGGGTCCCTGAGTTGATTAAATTCATACTACCATTTTCAAAAACAAAGTTTCATGAGCAGAACCATACTAAACCAAGACCTGAACGACATCAACATACAAACAAATATCAGGCGCCTTTTGAGGGATTTGATCCATAGCACATTTCCCGATTAAGGGGTCAGACTCAGACTCAAACACACTTGAAGTACCAAGCAACCACAGGGGGGCGCTGGCTTTTTAAACATTCTCAAATGCATATCAGCTTTTCCTCGTCAGCAAAAACCCCAAAATCTTTGAATGTTTATTTGCAAAGTTTAACTCTGACACTTGTCCTCACTGTGCAGCTGCTCATTAAACCTACATTTATCCTGCTTTTCAGTTGACACACTTGAATTAGACATCACATTTATTATCAGACTGTTGTTAGATCACAAAACACCTGTGACTGCACACATCATATCCCTATCTCTGTACGTTTAACCGGCAAAGCACTGTCACCTGCTTTTCTCTGTTGTTCGGTGGTTTACACCTGGACACACCTGTGCCAGCAGATGGCATTCTGAACCCCAGCACTTAATGTTGCTGTTCTGCAGGCTCGTATAAGGTTGTGTGGAGAAACAGAAGGTAAAAAAAGGAGAAGAGAAGCCGGACATGGAGGAGGGGAAGATACTGACGTTTCTTTCTGTTACTTCTGCATCACATGTTGCAACAGGCTGAGGGCAGGAAACAGAGATGACACACTCAACGTTTGTCTGCATCACACTGATACCACAGACAGAGGAAAGGAGACAGCAGTGAAACACAGACGAAGCTTCACTTAGCAAAGAGGGGAAAGACAAAGCAAAGAGAAAAGCAGAAGGGCCAGAGCTGAAGGACCAGCTAAAGTCTAAAACTCTACATTTCACATATAGAAGCAACAAAAAGACTCAACGTGAACTTGAGAGAGAGGAGGTAACAAGGAGGAGGAGAGAGTGGAAGTCTTGGACAAAAAGAGTAGGCCAGAGGAGTCGGACGTAGAGCAGAAGAGGAAGAAAGTAGAAGAAGACGAAATATAAGGTATACAAGGAAGAGACATTAAGAAAAGTGGAGCGAGAAGGGAAGAGGAGAGAGAAGAGGTGAGGAGAGGAGGAGTGTCAACATGGAGGAGGACATCAGGAAGCAGGGGATGCTCTACTTCCAGCAGCAGAGGTTTGGAAAGGTACAAAGCAACAGACACACAGGCTAACACTGTAAGCTAACATCACAGGCTAACATCGCAGGCTAACACTGTAAGCTAACATCGCAGGCTAACACTGTAAGCTAACATCACAGGCTAACATTGCAGACTAACACTGCAGATAGATAGATACTTTCATCCCCATTGGAGAAATTCAGATTGTCCTGTAGCTCTTAACTAATAACTTTAACAGAGATTCCACTATAAAATATAAAATATAATATGAAATATAATTAACGGATAAAGGCGCTCAAATCAATAACGTATAACAACATAAGCTAATATCACAGGCTAACACTGTAGGCTAACATCGCAGGGTAACACTGTAAGCTAACATCACAGGCTAACACTGTAAGCTAACATCGCTTGCTAACATCGCAGGCTAACACTGTAAGCTAACATCACAGAGTAACACTGTAGGCTAACACTGTATGCTAACATCGCAGGCTAACACTGTAGGCTAACATCGCAGGCTAACATCACAGCTAACATCACAGCCTAACACTGTAGGCTAACATCACAGCTAACACTGTAGGCTAACATCGCAGGCTAACATGACAGCTAACATCACAGGCTAACACTGTAGGCTAAAATCGCAGGCTAACATCACAGCTAACATCACAGGCTAACACTGTAGGCTAACATCACAGCTAACACTGTAGGCTAACATCGCAGGCTAACATCACAGCTAACATCACAGGCTAACATCGCAGGCTAACATCACAGCTAACATCGCAGGCTAACATCACAGCTAACATAGCAGGCTAATTTCCAATGGGAATGACAGGGCATGTAAAACTTAAATAATCCAATCAGTAGGAAAATATTGGCCATGGAATCGTTTCTCTCATTGGAATAAATAGATTCTTTCTGTGTATGTCTGCCCCTTGTGGGGGAAAGTTTTGGGACAAGTTTCCCCCTGAACTTTAAAACCTCTGAGGTGGGTGCATATTCATCTTCTTCTTTGGAAAACTTCTTCTGTTATATTCCCTGCTGATTAAATACTTCACTGCCTGTGTCGATCGTTTATTCAGCTTAAATCAGATCAGTATCCATGTTGCTGAGATTAGAATTGGTAAAAGGATGCTGAGGTTAGAGCTGCCAGGAAGGAGGCCTAGAGGAAGACCAAAGAGGAGGTTCTTGGATGTAGTGAAGGAGGACATGAGGATAGTTGGTGTGGGTGAGGAGGATTAAATACTTCCTCTTCCTCCTCCTCCCCTGGAGGATAGGGTTAAATGGAGGCAGATGATTCGCTGTGGCAACCCCTGAAGGGAGCAGCCCAAAGGAGAAGAAGAAGATCCATGTAAACAGCATGTTGGGGCCTCTAACCATTTCAGCATTGTTTGTTAATAAACTTACCATCATTGACGAATCAGGTGACTTCATGCTGTTCACTGATTGAGCAGCTGCAATCTCTTCCAGACTACCAGAGACACTTTAAAGTCTTCTTGTCCATCCTGTTAGAGCCCTGCAGCTGCTGTAACAGCTGTGTTTGTGTGCGTAGAAATGGAAGCGGGTGTGGAGCGTCCTGTATCGAGACAGCTCCTGCTCCATTTCCAGACTCGAGTTCTTTGAGTGTAAAGACGGAGCCACGATGGAGAAAAGTGACAAAAATCTTCGCAAACAACAGGAACATAAAAAGGTACGACTACTGTACTCTAAGGTGCTTTGTTCTACTCTGCTGTACTCTACTGTACTCTGTACAGGACTCTGCTGGACTCACTTGCCCCTGTACACCCTGTTCTATTCTACAAGAATACAATCTGTTCTCCTTTTGTCCTGTTCTACTGTATCCTTCACTCTTTTCTACTGTATTATACTCATCTGAGTACTCTGTTCTGTTCTACTGTACTCCACTTTTTACATTTGCACTCTATTCCACTTTGGCCTGCCTTGCAGTATTCTACATTATTCTAATATTTATATTATACTGTACTGTACTTCAATGCACTCTATTGTACTCTACCATACCCATATCCTGTATTACTTCTACTGTACTCTCCTGCAGTGCAGTACTCTATGATGAACATTGAACTCTTCTCTCACAAGGCCATCATTGGAATGTGTTTTGTGGACTTGGAGAAGATGTGTGATGTGGAGGTGGGGGTGTCAAATGGTTCTGTTGACGTCAGAATCAGAACCTCCCAGTCTGAGGCTGTTCTCTCTTGACGGAAACAATGATACCATGAGTGATGGGTGGATGATGGGTGGATGATGGATGGATGGATGGATGATGATGGATGGATGGATGGATGATAATGGTGGATGGAAGGATTTGCACTGCTCAGTACTGATCTGTCAAGTAGTGTGATTTCCTACTCTGTTCCCATAGCAATAACATACTCCAATACCTGTGCCTCTCTTAGGTGATCCGTCTGGGGGACTGTATCCGGGTCTCGGAGGTGGAAGTCGATGGGTGTCCCAGAGATACAGGACCCTTTCTGGTGGAGACGACTGAGAAGATCTATGTGTTCGCTGCCGACAGAAACCAGCTCGATGACTGGACACAGAAACTGTGTGAGATCGCCTTCCCTGTAGGTACACACACACACACACACACACACACACACAGATACGCACACATGCACACACACACACACACACACACACACACACACACACACACACACACACACAGATACGCACACATGCACACACACACACACACACACACACACACACACAGATACACACATGCACACACACACACACACAGATACACACATGCACACACACACACACACACACAAGGCGCTTTCAGACCGAACACTTCTAGGGACTGAGTTCTATGAACTACCCCGCTGAGGAATGGACCCGAGAACTCCAGACCTCTTTTTTCTGAAGTAACATCAGTCGGCTGACGGTTGCTATGGCAACATTCAACAACAATGCTAGTGAGAATTTTTTACGCTTTGCATTGATCCATTAAGCTCTGTCTGAATTTTCTGTGGCGCAGTCAGCCTGGACCTCAGTGTTGTCGGAAGTTGCTGTTTACTAAAGTAACTCTTAAAAGTATTGGTCAACAGCACATCCTGTTATGCTGTTCCTAGCCACTTTTCAACTTTTGTGACGCATTGTCTGCTTAAAAAGACCTGTGTGATTTGTGCGAGCAGTTCCCGAACACCCTGGTCTGACCTCTCTGCATGAATCTGGGACAAACTGTGTCTTGTGGTGTGAACAGCAGTGCAGCTTCGAGATTTTCAGTATTGTGATTTGAAGTCATAATGTAGGGTGGGGGGTAATTAATAGCTCAGACATCCTAACATTTAAAACGATTTTCATCTTAGAGTCTGACTGGAGTTCCACTCCAGGAGGATGAAAAACTACTGTAAAAGAAAGAGAATCCTACGCTGGACCCAGAACTTTGCACTGATCAGATAAAATCCATGAAGGTTTTTCCCAGCCAGCGGGTCGCCGTTTTACTTTTCCTTTTTCCATCCCTGCAGAATGTGTGGACACTGTCGGTGTCACAGATGCTGTAAGGTGCTGGTGGTTTGGGTGGTGCGAGTTTGAAATTCGTCGGAAAGCAAAGAAACATGGTTAACCTCCGTGTGAACGTGGGAAGTGTTTCGAAAGAGTGACACAGTACGAAGAACTGAACATTTCACTTCAGTTCAGTTTTAGGAAACTTGCAGTCTCAGAAAAGGGTAGTTTTCTCTGAGATGTAGAAAACTTCTGCTTGGTGGTTATCGAGGCGGACGCAGACAGTTCACAGAAGAGAAGATTGTCTCTGGCTGTTAAATACAGTTGGTTGCCACGGAAACGACACTGATGGGATAAGTAAATAATCCTGTCAGTGCCGCAAAACAAAAACACTTCAAAGGTTTCAAATGTTAAGACTGTAAACCTGAAGGCAGTGCAGGTACCTGGGCTGGTGTTATAAATAGCAGGATGATGACAGACAGCTGACAGGCCTGACTCAACTCGACTTCCTCTTTCTTTATACGTGCAACAGGAAGTACACACTTAACAAGACAACAGCCAATCACATGGTGGCTTCTGTCTGCTGCCACCTCAGGTAGTATGTCAGACTGATGCTGAGCCAGAGGGGACCACAGTTTACACCTCGGACCCCTGCCTTTCACCCAGAGAGAGCTGGGATAGGCTCCAGCTGATCCCTGGGACCCTGGTTAGGACTAAGGGGGTACAGATGATGGATGGATGTTACAAATACTACAGGAAACTATTTCAACTTGTGTTTTCAGATTTTCATGAATCTCTGATATTTCAGTGTAAAAAATGATGAAACTGATAAATCCAGAAAATGATCATGGTAGTTTCAGTGCTGATGCAGTTTGTGTTTGTGTGCAGATGAGTTGGGTGGAGCACGGCGGGAAGCGAGGCAGTCTGCACCGAGCAGCCAGAGTGGATGAAGACGAAGGCATGGAGGATAACTCTCTGTACAGCGGCAGGGGGACAGGTACGCCTGTTCACTCAGATGTCCCTCCACATAAACCTCCATAAATCCAGCAGACGTCATTCAAAAACCTGCTGTTCTTAGGTTTCTTCAGTGTCACAGTGATCTAGTGATAGATTAAACTGCAGAGCAGACCAGGTTCTCCGTTAGCTTACAGTTCCAGCAAATCCAGCAGAACTTCTTACTAAATCCCAGTATACCAGCCTGTGCAGTAATAACAAAAGCTGATGTTTCTCAGCCCTGATGTTCCAAACAGACCAAACCAGATGTTCTCAGATCAGGTCTGGTCCATCTGCATTTGTGGTCCTAGATCCGATTCCTGTTCGATGTGTGAGTGTGCGAGCGCCGTCAGAACGGTCAGATCAGAATCCATGTGGTCGTTTTAAAGTCTCCCTCCTCTGCACATGTGGCCTGTCGTCATCAACACAGAAACATCACATCTGACTCAAAGTTCTGTGATGTGACCTACATGGCCAGCACATGCCAGGACCGACAGGAAGTTATGAACTACCAGGTGTGATAATCATGCCAGGGCAGAGTAGACGCTGGAAGCTTTTCCTTCAGCGTTCATCAGCATCTTGACCTCAGCCGGTTCAGCAACGTCCCTAAGCTCTGTATTTGTGACATTTCAATGTGCAGTTTCTGTCTGAACAGTTGCTGCATCATCATTTTTTCAGTTCTAGCTTCACTCACAACTTCCTCTCTCATACCTCTCATACCACACTTCCTCCCTGTTGCTGCTAAATTTAGCTGCTAAATGGAGACGAAGTGTTGAGACAGTCGCAGCCCTGAACTGCAGAAACATGTACATCTGTCCTTTTAACGTTGCTGCTCGTGGTTCATTGATGTGATGCTGAACTCTGTACTTTTATTTTGGCAGGAGTTTCCCTCAGTAAAAGCTCTGGGTCCGACACTGACACTACTTTATATACTTCTAATTTGAAGTACTTTATATACCGCTGGGTAGCTGACGTTAACTACCTTATATACTTCTAATTTGAAGTACTTTATATTCCACTGGGTAGCTGACGTTAACTACCTTATGTACTTCTAATTTGAAGTACTTTATATTCCACTGGGTAGCTGACGTTAACTACCTTATATACTTCTAATTTGAAGTACTTTATATTCCACTGGGTAGCTGACGTTAACTACCTTATATACTTCTAATTTGAAGTACTTTATATTCCACTGGGTAGCTGACGTTAACTACCTTATATACTTCTAATTTGAAGTACTTTATATTCCACTGGGTAGCTGACGTTAACTACCTTATATACTTCTAATTTGAAGTACTTTATATTCCGCTGGGTAGCTGACGTTAACTACCTTATGTACTTCTAATTTGAAGTACTTTATATTCCGCTGGGTAGCTGACGTTAACTACCTTATATACTTCTAATTTGAAGTACTTTATATTCCACTGGGTAGCTGACGTTAACTACCTTATATACTTCTAATTTGAAGTACTTTATATACCACTGGGTAGCTGACGTTAACTACCTTATATACTTCTAATTTGAAGTACTTTATATTCCGCTGGGTAGCTGACGTTAACTACCTTATGTACTTCTAATTTGAAGTACTTTATATTCCACTGGGTAGCTGACGTTAACTACCTTATATACTTCTAATTTGAAGTACTTTATATACCACTGGGTAGCTGACGTTAACTACCTTATATACTTCTAATTTGAAGTACTTTATATTCCGCTGGGTAGCTGACGTTAACTACCTTATGTACTTCTAATTTGAAGTACTTTATATTCCGCTGGGTAGCTGACGTTAACTACCTTATGTACTTCTAATTTGAAGTACTTTATATACCGCTGGGTAGCTGACGTTAACTACCTTATATACTTCTAATTTGAAGTACTTTATATACCGCTGGGTAGCTGACGTTAACTACCTTATATACTTCTAATTTGAAGTACTTTATATACCGCCGGGTAGCTGACGTTAACTACCTTATATACTTCTAATTTGAAGTACTTTATATACCGCCGGGTACCTGACGTTAACTACCTTATATACTTCTAATTTGAAGTACTTTATATACCGCCGGGTAGCTGACGTTAACTACCTTATATACTTCTAATTTGAAGTACTTTATATACCGCCGGGTAGCTGACGTTAACTACCTTATATACTTCTAATTTGAAGTACTTTATATACCGCCGGGTAGCTGACGTTAACTACCTTATATACTTCTAATTTGAAGTACTTTATATACCGCCGGGTAGCTGACGTTAACTACCTTATATACTTCTAATTTGAAGTACTTTATATACCGCCGGGTAGCTGACGTTAACTACCTTATATACTTCTAATTTGAAGTACTTTATATACCGCCGGGTAGCTGACGTTAACTACCTTATATACTTCTAATTTGAAGTACTTTATATACTGCTGGTAGCTGGTGTGTTGCATCAGCTAATGTTGATTATAGATTGGACAGATGACCCTGTTCTCAGGCAGAGTAAAGAACCTTCTGCTTGTACATGTTATTTTTTACTCAACCTGTTGAATTTTCCACTGTGGTTTGTTGTGTATTTGTACACACCCTTGGGGCTGTGGTGTATATTGTGTAATGGAAACTTGTGTATGTGTTAGTTCCTGCTGTGGTGTTGCAGTCTGTCGCAGGGTGCTGCTGCGCTGCAGTGGCCGGCGGCTGCAGGACGACCTCAGCTTTAATCTTCACAGGACAAACTTCCTGTTCCTCAGCAGGAAGCTTCACTCAGCAGCAGCACCGGAAGATACTCTTTTTATTGAAAATTGGTAAAACCACAAAGTAAAATAGTGCATGATCTCCATAAATGTCTCTGCAAAACTATAGATGTTATGTTTGCTAAGCGGATCCAGAGAATCAGAAGTGGAAAGTGTTACAGTGCAGAAAAAAGGCTGAGGAGGGTCACCTAAAATAAACCCTTAGAAACAGATGTTTATTTAAAAAAAACACTCCCAGCTGTCAGATAAACATGTTTTAGATGCACACTTTAGAAAGTGTTCAGCATATCGTCATTATTACATTATGAATCACATCAGACAGAAACAACACGCTGTTCAAACCAGGGCAGGGTTTGTGCTGTGGAGTCCTGTTCATGTTCAGCTTTAAGATCAGAAGAAAACTCCTCTTCACGTCTCCTCGGCCTCTTGACGGTCTACTGACCCAAAGCTTGCCCCATAAGCTCCTTCCTAGAAACCACTACTGACCATTGGAAAAACACTTCTGACCTTGGCCAGGTGGCAGGGGGGGCTTATTGATGGAGCGGACTTTGCCAACACAGGGTAGAGGAGCTGGAATAACAACAGAAGGGCTGTAGGTAGCAGAGAGTCCTGGGGGGGTAGTATAGCTGAGAGACACCAGGGCCTGGATCTGGGTACCTGCAGGGACCAGACTGTGGGGAACACCTGAGGTCATGGAGCTTTAACTTTAACCAAAACGTCCACCAGTGTTCGGATCTTGGGTTTCCTGTTTGTCTTTTATTTTGGTGCCTTGGCTCCTCCTGGTTAGTCGCAGGTAGCTTTATGTTTGTTGGCTAAATTACTTTCACCTGCCTTTAATTAGTCCTTTGTAGGAGCATTAGTTAGTAAGGGATGCGACACTCGTTTCTAAACTTGTACAGTTTTTCTCCTGGACAGTGGCTTCCTCGTTGTTAGTGCCTGAGCCCTGGATGATCCAGGTGTAATAAAGTCAACTTGTTCTGCATTTGGGTCCTACCGATCCTCCGTCGTCTTCCCACCTCACACTTCATAACAACCAGTTTCTGGCTCAGATTGTGACTTTGAGGTAATGAGGTCAGAAATGTACAAAGATGCTCAAACCCAGGAAACACACAGAATGTTAGAATGAAAACTATTAAATCAGAAGAGAATAAACTGATGTAAACTGAATTAAAAATAAAAACAGTTGAGTAATAATGTTTATATAGGTGGTAGTGCTAAATATAGCACAGTGTTACTATACCACAACAGTCACATTTCTCTGTGTAACTGAAGTCGTGATGTGCAGCTACTGTTTCCCCACATCCTCACACACCTGCAGCTCACACACTAGTCTGCCTGTGTGGTTTCCTCTGTGGATCTGCTGCAGTCACACAACTGCCACTGCTCCAGACACACAACAGTTCAGGTGTTTAATCAGTGGGTGGTGACAGAGCACAGAGAGGTTGCTGCATGGAACAACCAGCTGTTGTCCAAAGACTATTGAAAACCCAGCAGGGAGCCACACCGCTGACCCGGCTCACATGGTTCCTCCTCACCAACAATGGGAGGTCCGTCTGTTTGCAAAAACCATCTGCAGACACAGCCCTCATGTTTCCTGTAATCACACGTGTTCTGTCTCTGGAAACTGCTACAGTCACACATTTAACCTCGAAAACAAAACGGCCAACTTCACACAAGTTAAATTGCAGTTTAGAATCACATGGACACACATACAACGTAACCACTGCGGAAAAAGTCCACAATCGTGTGTTTCTGTGTCAGTATCAATGCAGGACTTCAGGGTGTGTGTTCGAAGGACAGAGGCGTCTGATCGCTGCAGGATGAAAGGAGATGGTGTCCTGCGAGCAGACATGGATGCTCTTCACCTGCTGGACAAGTCTGGAGACATTGTGTACAGCTGGCCATACAAATACCTGCGTCGCTTTGGGCGAGACAAGGTGACACACGCACACAGATTTTTGTGTTTGTCACACACTGTAGACCCTAATGCTAATCCTAAATTTAATTCTAACCTTAATCCTAAAACCAAATCTTAACTCTCAAAAAAAGTAGGTATGAAAAAATGAGGGGCTGATTATTAATTATACTCAAAATGGTCCTCACAGTGATAGAAAAGTCCTCACAGTGATAGAAACGTCCTCACAGTGATAGAAAAGTCCTCACAGTGATAGAAACGTCCTCACAGTGATAGAAAAGTCCTCACAGTGATAGAAAAGTCCTCACAGTGATAGAAACGTCCTCACAGTGATAGAAACGTCCTCACAGTGATAGAAACGTCGAGACATGCAGGTCCAGACCCTGTGGACTATGAGGGCCGTCAGACTGTACCCTTAGAGCCGGACTGGATTTGAGGTCTGAGCTAAGCTTTAACTGTGTTTCCTCTTCAGTCCACCTTTTCCTTCGAGGCGGGACGCAGGTGTGACTCTGGTGAGGGCAGTTTCGAGTTCGACACCAAACAGGGGAACAGTGTGTTTCAGGCTGTGGAGGCAGCCATCAACGCACAGAGGATCTCCCTCCCCCACAGACAGGCCTCCGGGGGGGGCCAGGGCAGTCCAGACTCCTTCCAGAGCTTCAGCCTGCCCCTCAACACGCCCCCGGGCCAAAGCAGGACGCCACCGCCCCCTCAGACCCGCAGCCATATCACACAACCACCTGCTGCTCAGGTCAGCTGACATTACTGCTCATCTGTTCCAGAATAAAAACAGGACAATCAGGATCTTCAAAATAAAGTCAAATTTCACAATAAAGTCCAGATTTTTAAGCTTTAACCTGGATGTTTTTTAAAACAAAGTCTGATTTTTTTTAAATAAAGCCAGGTTGAAATATTGTTTTTTATAAAAGTAAAGTCATGTTTGCAAAGTTCAGGATGTTCAGAATAAACTGAAACCTCAACAAATCTAACAGGGAGATTTGACCAAGCTCATAATTCTGATGTTTCAATTTAAATTTTTCTCTGTGGACCAAAATCACAGGTCCTTAAATTCTAAATGAGTTTCACATTGATGAGTTTTAAAAAACAAGTTTATAGCCACAGATTGTAGTTTTTTTTTCTTTCCAGATAAATTCATTTCTGTTTCCCACCTGGTCTGAGCAGTTTAAGGGGCATGATGATTATTTTTGGACTCTGTCTGCAGGTATCTGACGGTGTGTACAGCATGCTGACTGACGCCCCCAAACATCACAAAGACAAAGAGAGCTCGGCCTGTTCGCAGCAGCAGCAGCGCCCTCAGCTGGTAGGAAACTGACTGAGCTCCATCCAAACACTGACCCACCACAGGCTGTTGGACACCTGCAGGGACAGTAGGGGCCCTGAGGCGCTGAGTCCTGGTGTTTATTTGTCGGATCAGACCTGACGTTTGACTCCAGTCTGAAACGAGTCCCTGGTGATGAGAACAACACAATCTCCTTTGAAAGTCTGCTGTGTCTTTGCGGCTAAACCAGAAAATGCAGAAGTCCTTAAAGCTGAACCTGAGAGTGCAGCGGGACTAAGGAATCTGAACCTCATACAGGAAGTCAGGAACCAGAATTACTAAGAACACGCACCACAATTTAACCAGCTGCAAGATTAAATATAAAAAATTCAGTTCATGATTGGGACTGAAAATTTTAATTTAATTTTAATGTGAGATTAAAATGGGGTTAGTTGTTTAAACAATTCATTCATTCAGCAGCTCAGGACTGGTGGAGGCAGCTCCCCCTGCTGGACGACTTCAATCAGTGACTGCTCACAGACAACACAAATCAACCCTGATATGAAAGTGAAATGGTGTGAAAGTATTGATCACTGATTGGTTGCATATGTTCTGTTTTCAGTCTCGTCTGGAGCCTCCAGTCGACAAAGTCCTGACCGGAGTGAAGAGTCTGACTCTGGACACTCGGGGTGTCCCTATCCCCCGTAAGAACCAGGTCAAGACTATCTCCAGCTGCCCACTGCCCAACCCTGAGGCTGGTCCCAGCCCAGCCCCGGGTCCTGGCTCCAGCCCCACCCCCCGCCTCAGTCCTAATCCAAACCAGGAGCAGACGTACTCCCAGATCACAGTGCCGGCAGCTGCTGATCGAGGAGCCAAGAGAGAGAAGAGAAGCGAGAGGGGTGGCGGCCTGGCTCCCCCTGGCAACCCCACCCTGATCACCCCAGAACCAGAGTACTCCCTCCCGTTCGACACCATCACCAAGAACATCATGATGAACATCCCGAACTCCCATGAGGCCTCTGCGTCCTGCGTCGACCCTGTCTACGACAGCATAGACGAGATGCAAATCAGAAACATCTTCTCAAACGAGGCCGATACCCTTGGAGCAACGTACAGGAAGGTGGAACACATCTACGATGAGCCCGAAGGCTGCGCTGCCCCCAAAGAGAAGCTGCCAGCTCCCACCTCACTTTACGATGACCCTGAGGAGATGAGAGGAGATGCCTGGAGGATCATGGGAGCTTCTGACCCAAAAGGCCACGAGTACCCGTACAATCCCCGGGTTGATGACTACGCTGTGCCCAAACGACCCCAGAGGGCCTTTCCTGCTGCACAAGACACCACTGAAGAAGCAGAGGAAGATGTGGAGGAGGAGGCGGAGCAGGGGGTGGGGCAGCGAGATTCCCCGTACAACAACGTGAAGGTGAAGATGTAGAGACCACACACAAACCACCAGTGCTGCTGAGAAAGACTCAGAGATAAGTTTTTCAGCATCTGGTATTTGCAGACTCATGACTCAGACCCCTTGGCCTCATGTTCTCCTGAAATGTCCTTCGCTACAGGAAACATAATCTGTGAAAGTGGAGCAGACTGCTACGCAAAGCTGGCTCCTGTCAATCAAATCTGTCTGGTGCATCACTGCTGCATCACATTTTCTTTCAATGAAACTTAAAGGTCACAGCTGCTGATTCAGTGTGTGTGTCCCTGAGTCCAGATCCCATCTAGAGACTGACAGCACCAATGAATGTGTGTGAATCCAGAACCTGGTTCAGCTTATGGGTCTGAGCCGTAGACCTCCATTGTTGTCCAAAAACTATTAAAAACCCAGCAGGGAGCCACACCGCTGACCTGGCTCACATGGTTCTTCCTCACCAACAATGGGAGGCCCGTCTGTTTCCAAAAACCAGCTCCAGATACTGCTGTGACCAGAGAGAAGCTGGTGGAGCAGAGGAACCAGAGACCAGTTGACTCTTTCTTCTTTCAGAGACTGGAGCTGGTTTTTGGAAGAAGATGGCCTGGAGAGGTCTCCATGCTCAGATGCTTAAAGAAGCTCTGGCGTCTGACGTTTAAAAGCAGCAGCTGATCAACTTTTTAATACAAAATGTGACAAAATGCATCTATGTATCTGCAGCCAGATGTTTTCCTGTAGAGGGCGCCCCAGCTTTTATTAACACACACACACACGCACACACACACACACGCACGCACACACACGCACACACACACACACACACACACACATCAGTACTGCTATCACCTGTGTCAGACGAGCTACAGAATTTGAATAAGAAAACAAAAGAGAGCGAAGCAGCTACATTAAACATATCAATATAAATAAAGAGTTAAATTGTGCAGAGGACGAGCTTCTAAATAAGTGTTGTTGTATTTACTAATGTATGTGAGTACAGATCAATAAATAACGACGATTTCTGACTCACTGATCAATGAAAGTGATCAGCCTGTCAGTGCAGACCACTGCAGCAAATACCACCAAAGTATCCAAGTCAAAAAGAAGGAGGCGCTGTGTTGGTCTGTTCTCTCAGCATGTAAATGTGTCAGGACGTGCACGTTCTCGTGCTTTGATTTCATTAAAGCTGTTGATTCATCGAACGTGTTTTGGTTTTTGTTCAGCTCAGACCTGCAGACTGAGAAGGTGAGCTACAGACTTTTAAACTCAGAAAGGTGTTTTCCCGCAGGACCAGTCCACCATCGTGGTCGACGCAAAAACCAGGAGTCATGTGACTGGGAAGGAGCCCAGAGCCAGAACAGGAAGGGACTTCCTGTAAAATGAGTGAAAATGAATGGGAATGTGGTCAGTTAGTGTGTTTGCAGCACAACAGACACACACTTCAGCTGCTCGCCGTCTTTAACAAACACGACTGTTTCCAGCTCATAGTTCAAGTCCAGTCCTGACCCATGGGTCAGGACACCTGATTTAAGCACCGCTCGTCCATGATGTCCTCAGATGCTCTGCTGTGCTGGTCCTGAGTCCACAACCAGGTTTGACAGTCCAGGCTGCAGCAGGTGGATCAGCTCTTTTGTCCATTGTCATTTGTTTGTTTTCCTCTTTTGCTTTGTCCTGCTGTGCTTTCTGTTCTAATTCTGTTGTGTTCAGTGTACTGTGGAGTATTTCCCTCAGTGGTACTGTTACTTTTACTGCAGTACTTTGTTCTGAGTGCTTGTTCCAGCGCTGGTCTTCTCTGTGCAGAAACATGTGACTGTGCTGCTCTGCCTCAGGCTGCTGCTGATACTGTGTGACACTGCTCCCTGTACAACCAGCCCCCCACACTCTGACCCCCCAGGCACACAGCGGGCCACAAAGGCATCCCAGCATGCATCTCTCTGTCCACTACACACTGAGAAAGAGCATCACTGAGTCTGTGTCTGCTTTTATCCATTGTAAGGAGGACATTTCACCACCATTTTACCACTATGAGGACATTTTACCACCATGAGGACATTTTACCACTATGAGGACATTTCTACACTGTGAGGACATTTCACCACCATTTTACCACCATTTTACCACCATGAGGACATTTTACCACTATGAGGACATTTCTACACTGTGAGGACATTTCACCACCGTGTGGACGTTTGACCACCGTGAGGACATTTCTACACTGTGAGGACATCTCTACACCATGAGGACATCTCTACACCGTGAGGACATGGTGAGGACATTTCTACACCGTGAGGACATTTTACCACCGTGAGGACATTTCACCACCATGAGAACATTTCTACACGTGAGGACATTTCTACACGTGAGGACATTTCACCACAATGAGAACATTTCTACACTGTGAGGACATTTCTACACCGTGAGGACATTTTACCACCGTGAGGACATTTCACCACAATGAGAACATTTCTACACTGTGAGGACATTTCTACACCGTGAGGACATCTCTACACCATGAGGACATCTCTACACCGTGAGGACATTGTGAGGACATTTCTACACCGTGAGGACATTTTACCACCGTGAGGACATTTCACCACCATGAGAACATTTCTACACTGAGGACATTTCTACACGTGAGGACATTTCACCACAATGAGAACATTTCTACACTGTGAGGACATTTCTACACCGTGAGGACATTTTACCACCGTGAGGACATTTCACCACAATGAGAACATTTCTAGACTGTGAGGACATTTCTACACTGTGAGGACATCTCTACACCATGAGGACATCTCTACACCATGAGGACATGGTGAGGACATTTCTACACCGTGAGGACATTTTACCACCGTGAGGACATTTCACCACCATGAGAACATTTCTACACTGAGGACATTTCTACACGTGAGGACATTTCACCACAATGAGAACATTTCTACACTGTGAGGACATTTCTACACCGTGAGGACATTTTACCACCGTGAGGACATTTCACCACAATGAGAACATTTCTACACTGTGAGGACATTTCTACACCGTGAGGACATTTCTACACCGTGAGAACATTTTCCCACCGTGAGGACGTTTCTACACCGTGAGGACATTTTACCACTATGAGGACGTTTTACCACCGTGAGGACATTTCTACACCGTGAGGACATTTTACCACCGTGAGGACGTTTTACCACCATGAAGACATCTCTACACCATGAGGACATCTCTACACCGTGAGGACATGGTGAGGACATTTCTACACCGTGAGGACATTTCTACACGTGAGGACATTTCACCACCATGAGAACATTTCTACACTGAGGACATTTCTACACCATGAGGACATTTTCCCACCGTGAGGACATTTCTACACCGTGAGGACACCGTGACGACATTTTACCACCATGAGGACATTTCTGCACTGGCTGTTTAAGAGTTTGACCTGGTGTCAGATCCATGTTAGAAGCAGGTTTCGGTCAGGGTTTTTGTGTCATTGAGTGTCCTCACAGAGACAGCTGTCCTAACGTGTGTGACTCAGTGGCCTGGAAGCTGAAGGAAACTCTCCTCCTGATCCTGAACAGCAGAGCAATACAACAACGAGGTCACAGTGTCCTACTTCATGTTCACAGCTGAGCTCAGCATCAAAGATCAGAGTGATGTCACACACACAGCACAGACAGGAGCTGAAGGGCAGGCGGGGGTAGGAATCTTGTAGTGCGTTTGGTCTTTGCATCCACCTGTCTGATCTGCGAGTCCTTGGATCTACGAAGTCCTGGACTATCTTCTTCAGCTTCACATGATTCCTCGTTCATCATGGTCCCTGGCACCTCAGAGTTATGTGGGTTCATGACCCTCCAGGAAAGGTAAAGGCAGACTGCTGAGAGGAGGAGAATCAGGCTATTACCAGAGTTCTGTCACATCTCATATAATATTACTGACTTTATACACACCACATTGTTTCATACATCACAGATTTGTTGACTAATAAAATTATTTTTTAAAAGTGCAGGTACAGTAATAAATAGTAAAGTAACAAAGCCATTTGTCTCTTTCTTCCTCACTCCGTGGGATGGCAGTCTGAAGCAGTCTTTGAACACGCATGTTAATTATAAGTTATATCTGGCAAGTGGTAGGGGAGGGGGCATGTAAATGAGGGTTAGAGATACTTGTTTCCATGGCAATAAGGATCTGGCGCTGCATCCCTGTCGTCATGGTAGCAGTGCATGCTGGCAGAGGATGCAAATGTGATTTAAGACAGAAACAACAACAGAAGAAGAAGAAGAGTGTGAAGTCATTTTTTCTTCTATTGCTCACATTAACAACGACACACTGCACATGCCCCACAAAGCTATCTACACACACACACACACACACACACACACACACACACACACACACACACACACAGTCCATCTGTTCATATGTAGCAGACATGCAGACCTGATCATCATCATGTGCAGAAGGTTTAGGTTGGTTTTTCACTAACTAAAGGAAACCACAGAGTTTCAGCAGCAAATTAAACGTGAAACAAACTTGTCTGTTCGCCCTCATGAACACACACGGACAATAAGCAACTAAACCCTGGGTCTGACATAGGGGTTCCTGGTAAACTGGGTCCGACACAGGGGTTCCTAATAAACCGGCTGGGTCCGACACAGGGGTTCCTTGTAAACTGGGTCCGACACAGGGGTTCCTAATAAACCGACTGGGTCTGACATAGGGGTTCCTGATAAACTGGGTCCGACACAGGGATTCCTTGTAAACTGGGTCCGACACAGGGGTTCCTAATAAACCGGCTGGGTCCGACACAGGGGTTCCTTGTAAACTGGGTCCGACACAGGGGTTCCTAATAAACCGACTGGGTCTGACATAGGGGTTCCTGATAAACTGGGTCCGACACAGGGATTCCTTGTAAACTGGGTCCGACACAGGGGTTCCTAATAAACCGGCTGGGTCCGACACAGGGGTTCCTTGTAAACTGGGTCCGACACAGGGGTTCCTAATAAACCGACTGGGTCCGACACAGGGGTTCCTGATAAACTGGGTCCGACACAGGGGTTCCTGAGAAACTGGCTGGGTCCGATACAGGGGTTCCTTGTAAACTGGGTCCGACACAGGGGTTCCTGATAAACCGGCTGGGTCCGACACAGGGGTTTTTTGTAAACTGGGTCCGACACAGGGGTTCCTGATAAACCGGCTGGGTCCGACACAAGGGTTCCTGGTAAACTGGGTCAGACACAGGGGTTCCTAATAAACCGACTGGGTCTGACATAGGGGTTCCTGATAAACTGGGTCCGACACAGGGATTCCTTGTAAACTGGGTCCGACACAGGGGTTCCTAATAAACCGACTGGGTCTGACATAGGGGTTCCTGATAAACTGGGTCCGACACAGGGATTCCTTGTAAACTGGGTCCGACACAGGGGTTCCTAATAAACCGGCTGGGTCCGACACAGGGGTTCCTGGTAAACTGGGTCCGACACAGGGGTTCCTAATAAACCGACTGGGTCCGACACAGGGGTTCCTGATAAACTGGGTCCGACACAGGGGTTCCTGAGAAACTGGCTGGGTCCGACACAGGGGTTCCTTGTAAACTGGGTCCGACACAGGGGTTCCTAATAAAACGGCTGGGTCCGACACAGGGGTTCCTGATAAACTGGGTCCAACACAGGGGTTCCTAATAAAACGGCTGGGTCCGATACAAGGGCTCCTGATAAACTGGGTCCGACACAGGGGTTCCTAATAAACTGGCATGTGTCTGTCACCGGGAAATATCTAATTCGGGACCGGTGTGACCGCGAGAACGCGCTGGCTCATTAATTCACAAACAACAGACTCAGACTCTCGTGCTCGCGCCCCACTGTCTGTGAACGCGCTGAGAGCGAGCGTTGGGATCCAAGGACAGACCGCGGGCACGCGAGCATCAGGTCATCCGTAAGTCCGCGAGCATCAACCGAGAGACACCGAATAACGGGAGCAACGGTCAGGACAGTAACGGGCACGTGAACGGGGTCAGAATAATATCGAACCGGTGTGTTTTCCGGGACGGGACCGTGAATCAACAGGACGGATCAACACGGTCAGCGGCTTTACCGGCAAACTGTGAATGAAAATCAGCGTTTCACCGGTCCGGTCCCCGGTGCGACACGGCGACAACAAAACGTGACCGAAGATGTTTCCCGGTTCAACGTTTAATTCAACAGTTCATTAAAGACGAAAAAGAAACGTTACCCTGACCGAACCGGAGCAGAACCAGCTGACCGGACTAACCGTGGTTGGGAGGGGGGTCACCGTGATTTAAATAAATCACAGACGGTGAAATCAACAGGAGACCGAGCGAACGACGCAGTTCGGTAACGGAATTCAGAACCGACGGGCGGATTAATTTCCAAAGCAGAACCAGCCGGAAACAGTGAGTGACTTTTAGATTGAAGATGGTTTTATGAGAATTATTTTTGTTGTTGATGTTTTAACATCTTACCGTCAGGTTTTTATCTATCGATCGATCTGTCTGTGTATGGATGGATATATCTGTCCATCGAGATATCGATCTATCGATCGATCTGCCCATATAAAAATGATTATAATAGTAGTATAGTGGTATAATAGTGAGGACTCTCCTGTTATCCGGTGTCCAGTTTTTTGGAGATGAAAGATTTTTAATAAAACAACAATAATAACAATAATAATAGTGATGATAATAATAATATTGATGATAATAATAATGATGATGATGATGATGATGATGATTCTCATGTTAAGTCAGAAAACATGAACAATTCAAAACAAAGTGTCAGGATTCAGTCAAAATAGATTTGGGCTCAAAATAAAAACAGACTATGGTGACAGTTACTGGAATAAAGTGTTTGAAGAACCAATCAACCACCACATGTGAAATGAAGCCCCGCCCACACGAAAGTTTTAGCACACCTGATTGGACACTGTTGCTGTCAATAACAAAATGAGTTGGTTAAGCTAGTGCACTGTGATTAGCCACTACATGAACTACATTATCAAAATATCTCTCAGAGTCTGAGACATAGAGTAAAACAAACCATGAAGTAAAATGAAAACAAAATAAGTCTGTGGAGAGTCTCAGTGATCCAGGTGAAGTGATCCAGAGGTTGAGTCGTGTCAACTGGACTTTCAGTTTTTAGGTCGAAACGTTTCACCACTAATTCAAGTGGCTTCATCTGTCTGAGAAAGCTGGACTGGAACCTCCATTTTATCTCCCAGGTTGGTTTGAGTCCCATAGGCTCATTAGGTGACCTATGTAAATCAGGTGAGAGTCCTTAGACCCACACTCCTGAGTTGGTTTCACTTCACACCTGGTCTGAATAGGCTCATTAAGTGAACAATAGAAGTGAGCTCAGGTGAAGGTCTAAGGATCTAGTAATGGACTCATGTGACCCCTCTGATCCACCAACTGGCTGAAAAGTGTGTCCAGTGTAAGGTAGAAAACTCAGAACTCTACATTGGAGGTCAGCTGAGCACCTCCATTTAAAGGAGACAGGACAGTCATTTGAAGACAGTGATGGACATATTTTGGACAGAGAAGATGGGTGGTTTGAGAGAGGGGTCAAAGAAGCTCAGACATAACCTGTCTTCAATCTACCAGGCTGCTCTTTCATCTGTTCCCAGGAAATTAAGGAACAAATCAGATGTTTGAGATGATTAGGTGAGGGTCTAATGAGCCTGAGCTCACTCCTTTTGGTCACCCAATGAGCCTATGGGACTAGGGCTGGAGTGAAACCAACCTGAAGGATAAATTGGAGTTTCAATACCAGCTTTCTCTCAGACTGATGAAGCCACTTGGATTAGTGGTAAAATGTTTCAACCTAAAAACTGAAAGTCCAGGTGCCACGACTCAACCTCTAGAAAACAAAATAAATACCTAAAATAAAATAAAGACTGTAAACGGTCTGGGTGAGTTTCAGTGGGACACTTTAGTGTGTGACCCAGAGATAAAGCCGTCAGGGCTCTATGAGAAAGTGAATCCAAGCTATTGTGAATACGTCGGCTGCTGTTCTGAGGCTTTTTAAACCAGATTCTGCAGAACCACTATTTGATTTTAGGCTGCCAATCACATCTGTCAATCATCTTAGATCCACCTCTTTTTATAACTTGTTAAAAATCTGATCAGAAAAACGACACTAGTACAAAACCAGCGTGATAATATCGACGTAAAATGACAGAAAGGAGCTTTGGGGAAAATGTGTTAGATTTGTAATTGGAACGTGCCATGGAGGGGGCGGGGCTTATGACCTATCTTGCAACCAGCCACCAGGGGGCATCCTGCAGCCAGCTAGCTTAGCTCAGAAAGAAGTGCAGGCAGGTGGACGCAGCGAGCCTCACTGAGCGACATGCTTGTTTAATCTGCATAAGAAATGCGTGACTGTTTCGTGGCTGGCTGGGCAATCAGCACGAAGTTTCTGCTCAGGCTGTTTCCACCTGAACTAAGTTAATGGAGCCTTGATTTGGGGTCCAGCCACGGGATCAGTCTGAACATATCGTTTGGGTCCGACACAGTGTGATGAGATTTATCTAAATGTTGAACTGTTCCTTTAATGTACATGTACTGGTCCCGTTTGTTTGGAGTTCAGGAGCCTCCTCCTTTCCTCTTCCTCCTCTCCATGTTGTCTAACCCCCCGTGTCCTGCTCCTCCTCAGTGGAGCTGCGGGGCGTGCTGCTCCTCACCGTGCTGCAGTGCTGCTCGGTGGCTCGCTGTGGCTGCGAACCTCGGCTGGTGAACATCGGGGCCGTGCTGAGTCAAAAACGCTACGAGCAGGTGTTCAAGGAGGCGGTGACTCAGGCCAACACTTTGTACGGGAAGGACAAGTTCAAGATGAACGCCATCTCCGTCACACACAAGCCCAACGCCATTCAGATGGCCTTGTCTGTGTGCGAGGACCTCATCTCCAACCAGGTGAGGCCACTCCTGATGCCACACCTGCTCTCAGTCTCACAGGTAGATTAAAGACACAGCAGGTGATTCTGTGTGAGTCCAGATCCCATCCAGAGACTGGAAGCACCAATGAATGTGTGTGAATCCAGAACCTGGTTCAGCTTATGGGTCTGAGCCGTAGACCTCCATTGTTGTCCAAAAACTATTAAAAACCCAGCAGGGAGCCACACCGCTGACCTGGCTCACATGGTTCTTCCTCACCAACAATGGGAGGCCCGTCTGTTTCCAAAAACCAGCTCCAGACGCTGAGAATGGCCGTCACTGTTTATAGGCTGTGGTTCCACTGCAGCTTCTCTCTGCTCACAGCAACGACTGGACCTGGTTTTTAATTAACCACCAACCCAGAAAATCGCTGCTGCTTCCTTTAAATGCTGAACATCGTTATCATCTGTACACAAAGCTGAGGTTGTTTATTTAATATGGGGAGAAGAAGAAGAGGTGGGGGGAGGGAGGGAGCGATGAGGGCTGCTGAAGGACAAAGTCATTACAGGGGGATTGTGGGTAATGTTGTGAAATGTTTTTATGGCAGTTTTTGATGTCACACCTGTCTGTTTTTATGGCAGGTTTGTAGTTTTTATGATTGTTCTTTGTGTTTTATGACAATTGTTGTTATTGATGAAATATTCAAAACAAATGAAGATTTGTCTGACAGTTCCAGTAGGTGCAGTAAACGTGGGAGTGTCAGTCTGCAGGAAAGTCCAAAAGGCAAAAATAAGAATTAAGAAAAACAAGAAACAGTTTACGGTTCCATCAGAGTCAGGCCGATGGTTTAATGATGAATGAGAGGAAAGAAAAGAGACAAGGCTGTCACAGCTGAAGCTTTAGAGACTAAAAATATAACAGCTCTCACAAATGTAGACGTTTCCAAAATGAAACTTCAGGGGTTTTATCTGAACACTCAGTTTCTCAGCTGTGTGTTTGTGACCTTCAGCTCTGAGTCTGTGATTAAAGGCAGATAAAAATAAACGAAGTGATGTGTGAAGGAGCAGCTGCTGCAGGAAAATCAAAGGGAGGCGTCAAACAGCAGCTCCTTTGTCTTTCGTAGTTTGTCTCATGTCGTTTGTCTTTCTTACTTCGTCCCATTTTGTCTGAGACATCTCTCGTGTCGTCTGTGGTTCCTTGTTCCAAGAGTTTCCTCTGCTGACAGAATCAATCTACAGCGAGCATGTTACACCTGAGGAGCAGGTCCAGTTTCACTCTGACTCACTAGAAAACCAGGTTTTAAATGGTCTCACAGGACAAGGGCCCAGCTTTGGGTTTAACATTTGGGGGGTTGTACTGGCCGGTTTTGATTACTGGGGGTTTTTAATCAGAATGAGTGGACGATCCCATACTGTCTCACCTGTTAGATGTGCATATTTCAAATTAAAAACCTACCAGACAAGATGGGGTTATGAGGTTATGCCCTAATTTGAATCATCTGCAACATGTGTCTCACTGATGGCTGATTGACAAACAATGGGAAAACCAACAGGAAGTAACTGTCATGTAAACACTAGGAGAAATCTGTTCTTCAGATTCTCAGATGAATATCGCAGATACAGTATGTTGTCAAATGAATTAATTAGACAAACTTAAACTACAACAGAAATATTTATTTGATTTCCTCTCAGTGAGTGCAAGAACTGAAAGATGAGCAGAGAATAGACTGTGACTCTTTCTTGTTTCCTTTGTTGAGGAAATGAGGCCAACATGGCGTCGACATGTCTGGCAGTGTGTTGGAGAGACACAGAGAGATGGACCTCAGATTAACATCCTCTCTCTCTGCAGTAATCTGCCCGTCCTCCCAGTGGAGGGATGGGGGGGATTATTCTGCCAGAAACAGTCACGTAACGTCTGTACGACAGTGTGTCTGCTGCAGGGCTGATTTCACTGTCACCATCACAAACAGCCGGATCCTGGCTCGCTGAGCAGCTGCTGTTTGTTACACTGTGCTGAAACAACTGGAAAGCTTGGGGGCACAGTGCAGCCAACATCTTCACCCACTGGACAGCACATGCACAGCATGTAGGAAATGCTGATGTGAGAAAACACCGAATACTGAAAACACCCCAAATACTGAAAACACCCCTGAGCATCAAAAACACCCTGCAAATCCCGAAAACTCCCTGAATATTGAACTGCAAAGACAGTTGTACAGCATGTTCTCTTTGTTTTCAAAGACGTTGACGTGTCCAGAGACACAATGAATGACAAATGATTTTGTCATGACCAGGATCACTCTCAGAGCCTGGACTCTGGTCTACATTAAAACATAGTCTTCTTGTTCTGTAGGTGTATGCAATCCTGGTCAGTCACCCTCCTCAGTCCAATGACCACCTGACTCCCACACCTGTTTCCTACACGGCTGGTTTCTACCGAATCCCTGTGGTTGGCCTGACGACACGCATGTCCATCTACTCTGACAAGGTAACATGAACATTTACTGAGGTATTCCTCAGGGATCTATCCTGGGTTCTTTAATATTTTTTCTGGACATTACTACTGCATTGTTTTACACATTAATCTGTGACTGACAGTAATCATTGGTTGTTGTTCTTCAGCTTTACTGGGTCAGTTAAGTCTTTATTGTTCTGAAAAACAAAGCAAATAAAAAACATATCCAGCAAAAAAGGTCAGGTTAAGACAGGGACTGACTTTTTGGGCTCAAATCGAACGCTAACACTGGTCATGTGGGTTAATTGCACATACAGCTCCCCCAAGCTGATCCAGGCACATGTTGAGTATTGAGTAATAATAACAGCTTTAACAACAGTCAGTCAAAAAGTCTTTATAGCTGGAGCTTGTAGTGAGCCAGAGATTAACACCGTCCTCCTTGTCATCTTCATCCTCAGAGCATCCACCTGTCGTTCCTGAGGACAGTGCCCCCGTACTCCCATCAGGCTCATGTCTGGTTCGACCTGATGAGGGAGTTCAGGTGGAACCACATCATCCTGATCGTTAGTGATGACCACGAGGGCCGAGCTGCCCAGAAGAGACTGGAGACCCTGCTGGAGGAGCGGGAGACCAAGGTCAGCTTTTAAACACGCATGTACACACTAAACACACACATGTACACAGTAAACACACACATGTACACACTAAACACACACATGTACACAGTAAACACACACATGTACACACTAAACACACACATGTACACACTAAACACACACATGTACACAGTAAACACACACGTACACAGTAAACACACACATGTACACACTAAACACACTCATGTACATACTAAACACACACGTACACAGTAAACACGCACATGTACACACTAAACACACACATACACAGTAAACACACACGTACACAGTAAACACACACGTACACAGTAAACACACACGTACACAGTAAACACACACATGTACACACTAAACACACACGTACACACTAAACACACACACGTACACACTAAACACACACATGTACACACTAAACACACACATACACAGTAAACACACACGTACACAGTAAACACACGCATACACACTAAACACACACATGTACACAGTAAACACACACATGTACACACTAAACACACACATGTACACACTAAACACACACATGTACACAGTAAACACACACATGTACACACTAAACACACACATGTACACACTAAACACACACATGTACACAGTAAACACACACACGTACACACTAAACACACACATGTACACACTAAACACACACATACACAGTAAACACACATGTACACAGTAAACACACACGTACACAGTAATCACACACATGTACACAGTAAACACACGCATGTACACACACAGTAATCACACACATGTACACAGTAATCACACACATGTACACAGTAAATACACACATGTACACACACAGTAATCACACACATGTACACAGTAAACAGAGCCAGTATGAAGGTGTGTGTGTTTCTGTTGCTGTGTGTGTGCGTTGTTCTCAGTGTGATGCTGTATGTTGTCAGTCACCTCCATCCTTCAGACTGCAGTTTCACTTCTGCTCCTGCCTGGTCGAAGGCCAGCAGCACAGAGCCAGTCCAGGGCTTCTCAGACCCTCCTTAGAAACAGAGGAAATCAGTTGGGACATAAAAAGCAGCAGACAAAGATCAGAACAGTCCATAAATACAGTGACAGGGCAGAGTTTTTCACATGAAAACCACTTAGATTCTGGTTCTGACAGATAGGGTAGGAACCAGATGTAGGACCACATGTGGTCCAGATCAGAACTGAGAACATCTGGTTTGGTTCTTTCCCATGGCTGTGGAGACCCGAACTGTTGCAGTTTGATGTACTGAGAATCATTCATCAACAAATCACCAGCTGCTCGTCAGCGTGGGGCACAGGCCCCTTTTCCTCAGGTTTTTCTCCTGGAAACGAGTAACGTGACGATCACCTCCCTGCTCCCTCCTCTCTGATGCTGCTCCTCATCAACATGACCAGCAGCTGCACCGTCAGCCCCACGTTTCCTCCCTAAACTTAGAGACTCAGAAACTCACTGCTCCATGGAGGATCATTTCATACAACTCAGCCCTTCATGTGGTTAAACAGCAAAAACAGTGAAAAAGGATGTGAAGGAGGTGAAAAATCCTACAACACCCAGGATGCACTGTGCCCGGTGCATCCCAATGCCTCGTCCATTGTAGTTCGTTTAACACCAACTTCCTGTTGACGAGAGACGAGCTGTAATGGACGAGCTTTGGATTTTCTGCTGATCACTGAGGAAGGTTTTAGTCCTCATGGTGTCGAGGTTGGAGTTTGAGTTTGGTCGGAGTTTATTATGACTGTGATTTACTTTGTTATCATACTTTTGCTTTGCCCTGGTGGTTTTATAGAAATACACTTTTGTCTCTGAACTTTGTCAGACGATCTGCAGCTCTGCCTTCAGCAAGTGTCAGAGAACTGAAACTGCTCTCTGCACATCCCTCCATCCTCCCTCCATCCTGCTGGCTTTAATATTCTTCCTGCCAAAGGCTTGAGTGCAGCTTCTCTTTGCTCACTGCTTGTCTTTCTGTTTTGTCTTCCTGTTTTTTTAATCTCCACCAAAACATTTTGTTTTGGTCCAGTGGAGTTGTTGGTCCACAGGGAGCCCAGTTAAATGGATTCTAATTAAAATGACTTTCAGTGTCAGCTTTTTACCTTTTTATTCCATTCTTACATTTTTTAAATATCAATTTTATTGATTATTATTATTATACTGGACCCATTATCAGATTTTGAGACGTATAGAAGCTTTCCTGATGGACAGGTGTAACAGACAGGTGTGACGAACAGGTGTGACGGACAGGTGTGACAGACAGGTGTGTGTGATGGACAGGTGTGACAGACAGGTGTGACGGACAGGTGTGACAGACAGGTGTGTGTGATGGACAGGTGTGACAGACAGGTGTGACAGACAGGTGTGACAGACGGGTATGACGACAGGTGTGATGGACAGGTTAGGGTTACACACAGATTTTCCAGACACACAGTTTGACTGTTGGACTGAGGCTGTGGTTTAGGGCTGACACTGATCAGACCTGCAGAGATGCTGTCACTGTGTTTCATTCAGTTTGACTTTACCTGGTCACCATACCTGGACAGTTAGCATAGTTTATCTAACAGCTAATGTTTGCATTGCATGTCTTTCAGTGAGGACACACTCCACACCCAGTTTGTGGATCAGAGGGGTCACAGTCGACCATCACATGTTCACCTAACAAGCCAATTCAAGATAAATAAGATAAATTTCAGTTTCCTACCAGCTTTCCTCAGAAGAAGCCACGTGAATTAGTGGTGAAACAATCTGACCTAAACACTAGAAGTCCAGTTGCCATGAATCAGCTTCTAGACAGGCAAGAAGATAGTCCAGGCTTTGGTTGGATGGAAATCATCCTTTGTAAAAGTTTGCAGCACCTGCAGAGGCCGGGTGGAAATGTGTGTTAGTGCAAGATCAAGATCTTTTCATTGTCAGTGAAATGACTGGGTCATGTGTCCCAGGATTTTCCATCATGTCTATTTTGAGAGAGATGAGGCTTTTCTAAACATTGTGTCTTTAGGTCAAAGAGTCGGTCTTGGTGGATGCTTTTTATTTTCTTCTTGTTTTCTGTGTTCTGTTGTTTTTCTTGCTTTAGTTGTTTCTTCCTTTCAGTTCAGAAGCAGCTTCATTTGGCTTGTGTTTGCTGTTCCCTCTCTCTTTAATCTGTCCAGCCACTGTCATCTTTCAGTTCTTCACCTACACCTGTTGTCTGGTTTCTCATCACCCGGACACTAACTGGGAGTCGTGCAAACACATCTCAGCTGCTTCAGTCCCGACTGTTACAGCAGCTGTCTGTCTGTCTGAGATGAGCATCAGAGGGTGAAGCAGCAGGAGGCGATGGAGGCTGGAAAGTCTCAGGTTTGAGACTCAAACCCAGAATAATGAACAAGCTGCAGGAGCAAAAAAGACAGATCATAATGCTCATATAAACTAAAGTCATAATAATGTGTGACCTGTATCAGAACATAAATTGTACTTAAATTAATTTCAGGTTCTCTAGTAACATCATATGTATAGGAAGAAATTATAAAATATAAATGTCAAATAATAAAGTCCAGTAAAGAAAGAAAAAGATAAGACAATGGCAGCTCAGGGGTCATAGTTGGAAACAGTGGGAAGATCTTCAGTGAACATCATGTTAAGGAAATTTGAACTAAAACTGAACTAAATAAACTGTTTATTTTTAAGTTCCCGTCCTGCAACAGATAAGGTGCCACATTATCCAGCTGAAAGTCAGAGTCACAAGGACTATTCCTTTATGAAACAAACAGGTGTTTGCCTCCAGGTGAGCTTCTCTGAAAACACCCATCTTCAAGAAATGTGAAGAATTAATGGCAAAACTCTTGATGAGAGTTTTAACTTTCCATGTTCAGTTAGAGCAGGAACATGTGAGAGGAAGGACAGGGTGGACTGCGACAGGGCGAACAACTGAAGGGAAGTAAATGAGTTGCAGACACGTTAAAATGTGTCTTCCTGTCTCACAGTTTGAATCAAAGACCTTCATGAATATTAGAGGAGAGACTTTTTAAAGTGGGAGAGCCATGAATATTACAGCACATGTTCAGCAGGGTTTATCGTCATTATTACATTATGAATCACATCAGACAGAAACAACACGCTGTTCAAACCAGGGCAGGGTTTGTGCTGTGGAGTCCTGTTCATGTTCAGCTTTAAGATCAGAAGAAAACTGCTCCTCACGTCTCCTCGGCCTCTTGACGGTCTACTGACCCAAAGCTTGCCCCATAAGCTCCTTCCTAGAAACCACTACTGACCATTGGAAAAACGCTTCTGACCTTGGCAAGGTGGCAGGGGGGGCTTATTGATGGAGCGGACTTTGCCAACACAGGGTAGAGAAGCTGGAATAACAACAGAAGGGCTGTAGGTAGCAGAGAGTCATGCAGGGTAGTATAGCTGAGAGACACCAGGGCCTGGATCTGGGTACCTGCAGGGACCAAACAAACATGAATTTAGAACAGTTTGTTGTCTCCTTGTCTGTCCGAATGTGTTTCAGGATGGATATGTATCAATATAGAAATCTTTCTATTTATGGGCTGGTCCTCATTTAGATCTGTTTGCAGCTTTTTAAACCAGTGCCACCAGGAAAAGAGTGGTGGATCAGACAAAAACTACCAGTAACTGACAGAAAGGTGGATTTTGTCTGCTCAGTGTTAATATCTTTGCATATTCTGGGCAAGTTCACTTTTTCCCAAAAGGTTTCTTTGGATTTTAAATGTTCACATGTGAATCTCCATTTGTTATTGGAGGCTTCAATCAGCAGTGGCAGAGATGAACAAATACACAAAATCCGTATTTTAGTCATGAAACTCATGAAAACTGCAGTTTAAATAATGAAATACGTGACACGTTACAAACTCAGTGCCACCACAGGGTGGTCAGTGCTGCAGACATGGGGCTTTGTTTGTTTACTGAATATGACTAATAATTTGACAAAGAGACGACACTGTAGATAATCCAGGGACCTTTAACCACACAAAATAATACATCAAATGCTATGCTAACTGTCAAACAGTCAGTCAGTCCGACAGACAGTCAGTCAGACAGACAGACAGACAGACAGACAGACAGACAGACAGTCAGTCAGTCAGTCAGACAGACTCAGACAGACAGACAGACAAAAAGACAGTCAGACTGTCAGACTGTCAGACTGTCAGACAGACAGACAGACAGACAGACAGTCAGTCAGTCAGTCAGTCAGTCAGACAGACTCAGACAGACAGACAGACAAAAAGACAGTCAGACTGTCAGACAGACAGACAGTCAGTCAGACAGACAGACAGACAGCCAGTCAGTCAGATAGACAGAATGACAGACAGACAAAAAGACAGTCAGACTGTCAGACATACAGACAGTCAGTCAGTCAGTCAGACAGACAGTCAGTCAGAAGGTCAGTCAGACAGATAGAAGACAGACAGTCAGACTGTCAGTCAGTCAGACAGACAGACAGCCAGTCAGTCAGTCAGACAGACAGATAGTCAGAATGATAGACAGACAGAAAGACAGTCAGTCAGACAGACAGACAGCCAGTCAGTCAGTCAGACAGACAGATAGTCAGAATGATAGACAGACAGAAAGACAGTCAGTCAGACAGACAGACAGCCAGTCAGTCAGTCAGACAAACAGATAGTCAGAATGATAGACAGACAGAAAGACAGTCAGTCAGACAGACAGTCAGTTAGTCAGACAGACAGACAGACAGTCAGTCAGTCAGACAGACTCAGACAGACAGACAGTCAGACTGTCAGTCAGTCAGACAGTCAGTCAGACAGACAGACAGTCAGAATGATAAACAGACAGAAAGACAGTCAGTCAGACAGACAGACAGTCAGTCAGACAGACAGAAAGTCAGAATGACAGACAGACAGAAAGACAGTCAGTCAGACTGTCAGTCAGACAGACAGACAGCCAGTCAGTCAGTCAGACAGACAGACAGTCAGAATGATAGACAGACAGAAAGACAGTCAGTCAGACAGACAGACAGTCAGTCAGACAGACAGAAAGTCAGAATGACAGACAGACAGAAAGACAGTCAGTCAGACTGTCAGTCAGACAGACAGACAGTCAGTTAGACTGTCAGTCAGACAGACTCAGACAGTCAGACTGTCAGTCAGACAGACAGTCAGTCAGACTGTCAGTCAGACAGACTCAGACAGACAGACAGTCAGACTGTCAGTCAGTCAGACAGACAGTCAGTCAGTCAGACAGACAGACAGTCAGTCAGTCAGACAGACTCATACAGACAGACAGAAAGACAAACAGACGGACAGTCAATCAGACAGACAGTCAGTCAGTCAGTCAGACAGACTCAGACAGACAGACAGAAAGACAAACAGACGGACAGTCAGTCAGTCAGTCAGTCAGGTGGACATGCTGAGATGTGTCTGGCGCGTCCTCCACCTCCTGTTTGAAGCAGAACTCATTTGTTGGATTTGTTGCTGCGTCCCTCTGATGTCTTTAACCTTCTTCTGTGTCTGCATATTTTCTCTGTGCACATTACCATCAGACTAAAAACAGGAACTATGAAAACCTCGACCAACAGAACTTTGACTTCAGGAGAACACCCAAGGTATAAACTTTGCATGGTCAAATGATGCACGCCGCCCAACCAATCTCTGAGCTCGCCCAGTAGTAGCCCAACACCAGCCAGCCCCCCCGCCCAGAATCCAACCCAGCTCCAGAGATAGACTCTTATCCTGGTGGCACGTCTTATCTCCACCATCTTTTTCTTTCTTTTGGTTTTTCATGGTCCTGCACACCGCCAGTGGTTTACACTCGCAGGAGAGACGCTCTTGCTCTTCCTCCCCCTCTTCTCCCCCACCCTCACCCTGAGTTTTTCCATGTGAAGGGTTGCATGCAGTTGGGCTGAGGCCTGGCTCCGTCTGCAGGTCTGAGCAACACTGCCCCCCAGGATCCTCTCACTCTTCTCCAACATAAAACCTTTTCTTTTTCTTTTGGGAAATGAACCACTCTCTCCTCCCCCTGCTCATCTGCTCCCCCCTCCCCTCTTTTTTTCATTTGCGGTTGCATCAGTGCGCTCTAACATGCACGCCTGATTGGTTGATTGGTTGGAGTCTTGACAGCGCCTCAGTTTGCATGTGCCACCATGCCACACACAACGTTTTGCCCCTTATTTGTATTCCAGCTTCGAATTTGAGTTTCTTTTCAGTTCAGCAGAACTTCAGCACTTCTCTCTCCATGTTTTGGCCCTGCCCCCTCCTCCCGTGGTGGCGTGGGTGAGAGGGAGCATGGTGGATGTTGGGGTGGGGGTGGTGGGGGCAGGAGTCCTGATTGTTGAGAGCTAATGATGCCTGTCCTATGATGTTTTCTGTGGTGTTTTGTTCTGCTGTGTTCCTCCATGTCCTACAATGGTACCTGTCGCCCTGCATCATGATCCTTCAGGCTGAGAAGGTGCTGCTGTTCAGCCAGGACACCAACCTGACAGCTCTGCTGCTGGAGGCCAAAGACCTGGAGGCCCGAGTCATCATCCTGTCTGCCAGGTGCGTGGGATTGTGTTTGGCTTGCTTTCTCGTAGGAGGTTCCAGGAGTGATCCATGTGGTAGTTAGCACGTCGTGAGGTGATGCTGTGTCCGGCTTGTGACATGCGTCTCTCCTGCCGCCATATTGCAGCAGGGTTCAGCTCCAACAGCAAAAAACTTTGGATGATTTAATGAAAGAAAACCAAGCATCAAAATTCACTGATGGTGAGTCATTAGTGCTCAGTCCGACATCTTTGCGTTGCGGTCAGAAGGAATAAGTCTTTCTAGGATGCCAAACTTAAGGTCTATAACAATTGATAATTGCAAGAAACAGGTAGTATACTGTTGCCATGGATACAGTAAGTTAGAGTGTGAGCTCTAAATGTGGTGTCATTTTGTGTATTTGTTTACCTTTGAGACGACTGTCAGAATTAACTTTTCATTTTTGGTGTGAACCATCAGATGTACTGACCATCAGTGAATTCATTTAATGCCGAAAATTAAAATAAGGTCTCTGCTTCTTTTTGTCTTTGAAAGCAGTCCATAAAGTTTTGTCAAAAGACTAAAAGCACCTGTGTGTGTCTGTGTGTGTGTGTGCGTGTGTCTATGTGTGTGTGCGTGTGTGTGTCTGTGTGTGTGTGTGTGTGTCTATGTGTGTGTCTGTATGTGTGTGTGTCTATGTGTGTGTCTGTGTGTGTGTGTGTGTGTGTGTGTGTGTGCAGTGAGGATGAAGCTGCGGCCGTGTATAAAGCCGCCCGGCAGCTCAACATGACCGGCTCTGGTTATGTCTGGTTGGTTGGAGAGAGAGAGATGACCGGCAAAGCTCTGAGTGAAGCTCCCGATGGTACGTCACCCCCTGCCTCCTCGTCCTTATTCTTCTTCCTCACTAAACTTTGCTCTTCTTCCTCAGTTTCTCTCTGGCTCTCAGCTCTGCTTCCATCCACACCTCAGCCCAATGCTTAGTGTCGACTTTTGCAAAAACACTAAAACATTCTGAAGTAAAATCCACTTGATCATCAGCGCACTGAGCCTCGAACTTGTCACCTGCAGAGAAAACAGATCTCTGTGTTCAGGAACTGTTACTACATCTCGTTCCTGAGTTTCTGGCAGCTTGGAAACTGAACTGCATTCAGATATATCAGCTGAAACTAAACTCCACCTGACCCTATCCTAACCCTGTTCACAGTAAACATGAACAGTTTTTTCATTTTCCTCTATCATGTTTTTAAAATCATTTATGGGGGGGTCAGGGATTTTGAGATGCTCTGCACTGTAAAAACTATCAGCTCTAAATTCTGTTCATAAGCAGCTACTGGGACTGTACTGGGCCTGCTGGCAGCTATTGAGGGGCAGGTTGGAGAAACTGCTGCAAGGTGGATTTGGGTGGTACTTTCAGGTTGGCGCAGTTCTGTGGGGGAGTTCAGATACTGTGCAGTGCATGATGGGTTTCTGTGATGAGTCTGGACCGGAGATTCTTTTAACGAGTAACTCCATCAAGAAACTCTGCTGGCTGCCTTCTCCCAGGCTTGGTGCTGCTCTCGTTCAGGATCTGAAGTTTTCTTCAGTGTGACAGTGATAGTGGTCTGATCTACCTTAGTGCAGTGGGTTTAGGTCACCATGGAGGTATCGCTGGTTCTGATGCGTATCTGAGAGCATCGTCTTTAAAATACGTGGATGGAAACATGGCTGCTCTTCCTCTCCTCTCTCTGTCTGGTACTGCTGCAGGTCTGATGAAGGAAGCTAATCTTCATCACAGTCAGTTAGCTTCTTAGCGTCCTGGTGTGTTTCTCTCTCTGGATTCTTCTGACTGCTGGTTGAACGTTTAAACATTCAAAAAGAAAAGTCACATGTTTAAAGGTTCCTAACCACTGTTTTCTCTCCTGGCTCATTGTAACTGTGGCTTTAAATGTTTCTAACATCTTTTTGTTTCTGTCATTTTCTATAGTGTGTGTCGTCCGCCCACCCGTCTGCCTGTTCTCTCACTAGACAAGCCAATAACATGTGCTGCTTAACGGGGGGGCTGGGTTTTATTCCGGTCCGGGGAGGTGGTGGTGGAGGGGGGTTGGTGGGGGGTTGATAAACAGCAAATGTTGCTGCAGTTTCTGCGACGTGTCTGAACAAACACTGGTAAGATGCCAACGCTGCTTCCCGTTACCTGCTTGATGCTTTGCCTTTTGCCATTGGTCAACAGAGGCTCCGCCCACTGCAACCTGGAGCCTGGGGGGAGCTTAGTCAGCTGATTACTTAGACAGCCAGATGATCATGTGATCCAAACAGAGCTTCACTATATGACCAAAAGTATGTGGACACCTTTTACTTTCGATCTGTTTTTTATGTCACCAGGACAGATATATGGCAGAGGGATCAACCAAGTCAAAACGATTAATTCTTCTTACAGGAAAAGTAATCTGCAATGATTTTGATAGAAAACTGTTTGTTGTGTTACTTGACTAATGGACAGACCAAACAAGAAAAAAACAGCAGGTGAGATTATGTGTGAAGGTCACAGTTCTTGCCCCATCACCGTAGTGTTTGGGTGTCCGCAGACTTTTGGCCAAGTAGTGCACCATAAGAACACATGTTTAATCAAACAAAACATGTGAGTGTTATTAGTCTTAAACTCAGCCCAGGTTCTGTTCACATGATGCTCCTCTGAGTATACAAAAAGTTTTAGATTTAATTCTGACATTTTGCTAGTTTTACGTGATACAGAACCACATGTCCCACCTCAGTAACAGAGGACTAGTGTTCTGGGGGAAATGATCTAAAAATGTCACCATCAGACTGGACGTTTCTCTGGCTGCTGGGTAATCGGCTCCCCGCTCTGTTGCCGTGGCTTTTGGTTTCAGAAAACATCCTCACCAGCCAGCTGCTGCACTTTTAAAGAGGATGTGTTATTTTTCTACACATCCCTGCCTCCCCATCTCCAGATGTGTCAAAAATAATCATTTTCTTGAAAGTGTAGCAGGACGGCACTCTGAAAATAGTCCTCAGCTGTTCAGTCTCTGTTGGGGGAGGTTTCTCTCTAGGGAAACTGTTTCAGATCAAATCTTTTTATTGTGACACAAACACACAGGCTTTTTTTGGTTTAAACTATAAATACTGTAAATACACAACAGTATAAGATCAAAACTGCACTTTTTATCTAAACATAGGAAGCGACAGGCTGTTGAGAAAATCTTGAAGGTTAATGTGCGTTCGTGACAATGGTACCCTCATCTCTGTAACAGAACCTGGATGTTCTGGTTCCACTTTTCTCTCCAAATGGTTTCCTGCAAAGATAAAACTGAACTAACACTAAATCAACATGAAGACCAGGTGGACTGGATGGTTAGTGCACAGGTTTTTGCAGCCCTTCTCTGTTGGATTGCGTGCAGGGGTGACCAGAATAACACAAACACTTAAAGTATCATGGAACACAAACAACAGCTAATCTGCACATCCTGTCTCAACAAAAGCTGAACTTCACAGGCAATCACAGATGTTGTGTTGGGTTAGCTTGTACAAACGTTCCTGTTATTGTGTCCAAACCCTGGATCTGTTTCTGAAACAGTTCCCTAAGAACCAACCTATGAAGCAGTTCTGTGACATTATTGGCTTTAATGTGTATTTTCTTCACCAGTCACTTGTCACATTATGCAGAAGAAGTTTCTGCATTTGGCTTTTCAGCTCACTGAACAGCAGCCTGTTAGCATTGTTAGCATTCCTCAGTAGAAATAATAAGCTCTGCTGACGTGACCATGACTTTTCATATAACCAGCTTTTAGTTTCGTGTTGGACAGTTAGCCAACTGTGCTAATGTTTGTGTGATTAAAGGAGCTCTTGTCTTTCAGTGGGTTGATTCAGGAGGAATGTTAGCTTACTGTGGCTAACTATAAACAAATGTTGTTTATCTGCAGTTTCCAGTTGATGACAAACCCTATAACCACACAGGTGTGTGGGTGTTTCTTTTGTAGCTCCTGTGTTTAATGTCAAGGGTGACAAGTTTAGTGTGGTCAGAGATTTGTGTTTCCACTGGTTTTAGAGTGTGATACTAACAGTGTTAGCCTGCTGCACCCACTGGTTTCAGACTGGAATGCTAACAGTGTTAGCCAGCTGGATGCTAACAGTGTTAGCCATCTGCTCCCATTGGTTTCAGACTGGAATGCTAACAGTGTTAGCCACCTGTTGTGGATCAGCTGGAGAACAGATGTAGTCACTTTGTTTCAGCTGGACAAGTTTCTGCTGAAGAAAAACACTAGACACAGTTCATGACGTCTCAGTGAGGCTGCTGAGACAAACGGCCATGATTCTCAGAGTGAACTCCCAGCATGCAGTTTGGTAGTACTGAACATTGACCCAGTGCCTGAAGCCCCAAGTGTGTGTGTTTGAATTACACTGGAGCACTGTAATTACCTGTAAAATGAACGTGTGTGAGTTTTTAATGAATGAGGCTGTGTGAATGGGGGCATTTCTCACTCTGCAGCCTGTTTAACTCCCTGCTGGGTGTGTGTGTTGTGTGGGTGTGGTGTGTGTGGTGCAGGCCTGCTGGGCCTCCAGCTGATTAACGGTAAGAACGAGTCGGCTCACATCGCGGACGCCGTGGCAGTGGTGGCTCAGTCTCTGCAGGAGCTGTTTGAGAAGGAGAACATCACGGAGCCGCCGCGGGGCTGTGTGGGAAACACCAACATCTGGAGAACTGGACCGCTCTTCAAACGGTCAGCACCAGCACACACTGAGTGGAGGGCAAAGGTCAAATTGTTCTGGAGTGTGAATCCAGAACCTGGTTCAGCTTATGGGTCTGTGCCGTAGACCTCCATTGTTGTCCAAAAACTATTAAAAACACAGCAGGGAGCCACACCGCTGACCTGGCTCACATGGTTCTTCCTCACCAACGATGGGAGGCCCGTCTGTTTCCAAAAACCAGCTCCAGACTCTGAGAACGGCCGACACTGTTTAAAGGCTCTGGTTCCACTGCAGCTTCTCTCTCCTCACAGAGATGTCTGGAGCTGGTTTTTGGAAAAAGACGGGTCTCACAGAGTTTGGAAGAGTGTTTCTATCCTTCAGAGTGGAGTCAGTGCAGCCACCTTCAGCTGACATATTCAGTCTTTACTGAGTGTTGTGTCACACTGTGTCTCTGCAGCAACACATTGACATGTGATCTGTCTTACTTCCAAACTTAAACAGGATGAGCTGACCCTGACTGTCCTGCTTTCTGATTGGCTCTGCAGGGTGCTCATGTCATCAAAGTACCCTGATGGTCTGACGGGACGGATTGAGTTTAACGATGATGGTGACCGACGCTTCGCCACCTACAGCATCTTGAACTACCAACAGAAACCTGGTCGCCTCATCCAGGTTGGAGTCTTCAATGGATCTCAGGTACAGTACATCTTGTTTATATACCTGGTTGAACACCTGGATGTTGACCTGGTCATTTGTTTTTTTGTTTGTTTATTTACCCAAGGGGTACCCAAGGGCACAAAAATGGAATTAACAATAAGTGCACATTCACAGCGTCCTTAAAATAGACCATGGGACTGTGCACAAAATCAAAAAAATGGAAAAGACTCATTCAGAGACTTCCAGCGCTGTATCTTTGGGTCAATGGGTCTGACCTGTCCTGGAAGACTCTTTTAGGCCTGAATGCTCGTTTGAGTTAACGGTTAGTATTAGGGTTCCTCGTCTAGTCCGTTGTCCAACAAAGGGGACGCCACTGAGCAGAGGAAACGTGATCGAGCCTTTGGCCTGGATATACTAGATCACGGACTGAACTGAAGCTTCATCAGCCGTTTGTTATGGTGTCAAGAACTGCCCACATGAATGATTATAAACATGTCTGTTACCATTAACGTAACAGCAGCGTACTTACATGAGCGGCAGCATATCTGTAGTATTTTACTGCAGGATAACTGAAATGATGCCACATGTTTATAGAAGGCCATGGACTGACAGCTGAACAGATAGACTGGGATTAGTCTGAGTCACAGAAACTTCATTTACCTTCATTTAACCTGATTAACTTTTAACACCTAGTTACACATCACATGTACTTTATTTCATTTGTTGCAGCAATTTCAGGAACTTTAATTGATCCACATAGTGAGATGCAAACACCGAGTAAAGACGCCTGGAAACAGACAGTGTTTGTGGTCTTTGTGCACAGAATCCAGCAGCACTACACACTGATGCAGTAGTACTGCCAGACTCTATGGGAAAATACTACAGAGGCATCAGAGCAGCAGAGACATCCTGTGTGTGTGTCTCCTGCTTCTTTAAATATGTATGTACAGCTGCTGTCATTTAGTCATGTGACACTAAGACCTGACTAAACAACACAACCATCCTGTGTGTTTGTGGTTCAGGTTGTGATGAACCCTCAGAGGAAGATTATCTGGCCTGGAGGAGAGACCGAGAAGCCGGTGGGATACCAGATGTCCACTAAACTCAAGGTACTGATACTGCTGCTGAAACTCCTATTACTACTGCTGAAACTACTATTACTACTGCTGAAACTACTATTACTACTGCTGAAACTACTATTACTACTGCTGAAACTACTGCTGCTACTGCTGAAACTGTTAATGTTGTAATGTTTTCAGATTGTGACAATCCACCAGGAGCCATTTGTTTACGTGAAGCCAACAAAGAGCGACGGGACATGTAAAGAGGAGTACACTGTTAATGGAGTCTTAATCAAGAAGGTGATCTGTACTGGACCCAATGGAACCATACCAGGTACACATGCATATATACACATTTGTCCTTCTATAACCTCAACCATCAAAACTAAACTCCAGCTCTAACCCTGACCTAAATCTGGTTCTGATCCAAACCCTAAAACTAGGTGTGAACCCTCAAACAGCCCTTCACAGTGCAGAGATGTCCTCAGAAGGATACCTATATGCGCTCCCACACATCAGCTTATTGTTTGTTTGTTTGTTTGTCTTCAGGCCAGCCCATCGTCCCCCAGTGTTGCTATGGTTTCTGTATCGATCTGCTCATCAAGCTGGCGATGAGCATGAACTTTACCTACGAGGTTCACCTGGTGGCTGATGGGAAATTTGGCACACAGGAGCGAGTGAGTATTTGTCCATACTGAATTGTTGCAGCTGCAGCCTGAGGGGATCTGTAGTTCCACTTGTTCAGTTTGGCCTCATCTGCTACTGAACCAGTTGGTGTTTCAGACTTAAATAACTGACTCACCCCCCTCCCCCATTTAATCACTTCCTACCTTCTTGTCTCTGTTCGTGATCACACAGATAAATGAATCAGTTTAGTAAAAATGATCAGTCCAACCAGCCTCCACCTTTTCAGGCTGCAGAAATCTGTATCAGGTGCTGTGTTCATGTCTAGCGACCGGAGGCCGAACGTGGCCGCATCAAACACTCCTCTAATATCTCGCCGTGTTATTACATCCTGCTGCGTCTCTGGGACTGTCTGAGACCTGCATACTGATTCAGGACCAGTACATCAACCAGGCTTGTTGCCATGGACACCACTGGTCTGTTCCCAACTCTGACCTTGTTAAGGTCGAGAGACATTTAGCCATTAATCTCTCTCTCCTCTCACGTCTTCTCTTCTATTATTGTCTCCGGTCTGTCTGCCTCCTCGTCCTCATCGTCTCTTCGTGGATTTATTTGTGGTGTCAGTCGGCTTCAGGTTCCTGACAGATAAACATTCAGCCGGCCTGTGGAAGCAGGGCGGAGCTGATGGTACAACACAGAATTGGCTGATATGAAAATAAAAAAGATGCATTTAATCTCTGCACCCAAATAAAGAGATGACTGTCCTGGTCTTTTCTGAAAGGGAACTAACTTTTACAACCAAAACTTCAGAATGAGAGTTAGCACCAAGTTTATATTCTGGGTCCTCCTACAGGTGAACAACAGTAACAAGAAGGAGTGGAATGGGATGATGGGGGAGCTGCTGGGCGGTCTGGCCGACATGATCGTCGCCCCCCTCACCATCAACAATGAGCGTGCTCAATACATTGAATTCTCCAAACCCTTCAAATACCAGGGGCTCACCATCCTCGTCAAAAAGGTGAGACTCACCGTCACATCATCTCTGCTTCTGTTTCCTCTGACTCCCTGTGGAAAAACACAACAGCAGCAAACACACAGTTTAACAGCAGCTTTAGAGGAAAATGTCTCGAGCCAGATGGGTGGAGCTTAGCAGACAGGGCTGTCTTCAAGTCCAGGCAGACTAAACAGAGCAGGGACAGTCAGAGAACATAGGTCCAAGGCCTTTAGAACTGTCCACGACAGGCAGAGTCCAAAGTTCGAACAGTCCAGACTTGAGAAAAGAACTAAACAGTGAAACAGACCAGCATTTGTCAGTCAGTCGGCTGAAGTGGCATTTGTGGGCAGTGGGACGACTGCAGACGGTCAAAGATCTGTCACAGAGCACAGGTTTTAGGTTTAACACAGTGACTGTAACAGCTGCTGCATGTGGACTGACCCTGTGTGTGTGTGTGTGTGTGTGTGTGTGTTCAGGAAATCCCTCGCAGCACTCTGGATTCGTTCATGCAGCCATTCCAGAGCACACTGTGGCTGTTGGTCGGTCTGTCGGTCCATGTGGTGGCGGTGATGCTTTACCTATTAGACCGGTTCAGGTAATTCCCTCCTGTCCGAATTAAAGTGGCCTGCAGTAGCTTCTCAGGTTTTGATATTAATAATCAGGACTGGGACCATTTCTCACCCAGGTCAGCTGCTTTAGCTGACAGCAAATACATGTGCAGTTCTTGTACTAGTAGTGGAGTCATTTCACACCATTTTTACTTTGGGGTACTTCTCAAAATGACATCATATCACATGATCTGTGATCTGTGTGTTACCTGTGACGTGTGTTACCTGTTACCTGTGTGTTACCTGTGTGTTACCTGTATGTTACCTGTGACGTGTGTTACCTGTGTGTTACCTGTGACGTGTGTTACCTGTGTGTTACCTGTGACCTGTGTGTTACCTGTATGTTACCTGTTTGTTACCTGTGACGTGTGTTACCTGTGTGTTACCTGTGACCTGTGTGTTACCTGTATGTTACCTGTTTGTTACCTGTGACGTGTGTTACCTGTGTGTTACCTGTGACCTGTGTGTTACCTGTATGTTACCTGTTTGTTACCTGTGACGTGTGTTACCTGTATGTTACCTGTGTTACCTGTGACCTGTGCGTTGCCTGTGTGTTACCTGTATGTTACCTGTGTTACCTGTGACCTGTGCGTTACCTGTGTTACCTGTATGTTACCTGTGACGTGTGTTACCTGTATGTTACTTGTATGTTACCTGTGTGTTACCTGCATGTTACCTGTGTGTTACCTGCATGTTACCTGTGTTACCTGTGACCTGTGCGTTACCTGTGTTACCTGTTTGTTACCTGTGACGTGTGTTACCTGTATGTTACCTGTGTGTTACCTGCATGTTACCTGTGTTACCTGTGACCTGTGCGTTACCTGTGTGTTACCTGTTTGTTACCTGTGACGTCTGTTACCTGTGCGTTACCTGTGTGTTACCTGTATGTTACCTGTGACGTCTGTTACCTGTGTTACCTGTATGTTACCTGTGTTAATCTGTGACCTGTGTGTTACCTGTTTGTTACCTGTGACGTCTGTTACCTGTGTGTTACCTGTATGTTACCTGTGTTAATCTGTGACCTGTGTGTTACCTGTGTGTTACCTGTTTGTTACCTGTGACGTCTGTTACCTGTGTGTTCCCTGTGTTACCTGTTTGTTACCTGTGACGTCTGTTACCTGTGCGTTACCTGTGTTACCTGTGTGTTACCTGTATGTTACCTGTGTTAATCTGTGACGTCTGTTACCTGTGTGTTACCTGTGTGTTACCTGTATGTTACCTGTGTTAATCTGTGACGTCTGTTACCTGTGTGTTACCTGTGTGTTACCTGTTTGTTACCTGTGACATCTGTTACCTGTGCGTTACCTGTGTTACCTGTGTGTTACCTGTATGTTACCTGTGTTAATCTGTGACGTCTGTTACCTGTGTGTTACCTGTGTGTTACCTGTTTGTTACCTGTGACGTCTGTTACCTGTGCGTTACCTGTGTTACCTGTGTGTTACCTGTATGTTACCTGTGTTAATCTGTGACCTGTGTGTTACCTGTGTGTTATTTGTGTGTTACCTGTTTGTTACCTGTGACGTCTGTTACCTGTGCGTTACCTGTGTGTTACCTGTGTTACCTGTGTGTTACCTGTGTTAATCTGTGACCTGTGTGTTACCTGTGTGTTACCTGTGCAGCCCATTCGGAAGGTTTAAAGTGAACAGTGAAGAAGAAGAGGAAGACGCCCTGACCCTGTCCTCGGCCATGTGGTTTTCATGGGGAGTCCTGCTGAACTCTGGGATAGGAGAAGGTGATGCTTATTCAGTGTAAATGAATAAATCTTTTGATCCTACAGTCTTGCCTCCAGCACATTAACACTGTCACTGTGGTCTCTGTGTGCAGGAGCTCCCAGGAGTTTCTCAGCAAGGATTCTGGGAATGGTGTGGGCAGGATTTGCTATGATCATCGTAGCGTCATATACTGCCAACCTGGCAGCCTTCCTGGTGCTGGACCGGCCTGAGGAGCGCATCACTGGCATCAATGACCCCAGGGTGAGACTCTGACTGCCTCCCTGAGCTGATGTTTAGACATATTTCCCTCCACAAAAACACCTTTTTTCTGGCCCATTCCTGCCGTTGCCTGAGCGTGAGATGATGATGATGATGATGATGATGATGATGTGTTTACTGTCTTCGTTGTGATGGAGGCCATGTGACCTCGTGTTTCAGACAGAGGATCATTTTTGGTTTTTTGGCCCACATGAAGTGACTTCGCCACACAAACACAACACAAAGACGGTGGAATGCAAAAATAGGAGATTTACCTTTTAGCTGATCCTGATCTCAGTCCTGACCCTGTGCTCTGTGCTGTTTGTAGCTGCGTAACCCATCCGATAAGTTCATCTACGCCACAGTGAAGCAGAGCTCGGTGGATATCTACTTCAGACGGCAGGTGGAGCTGAGCACCATGTACCGGCACATGGAGAAGCACAACTATGAGAGCGCTGCAGAGGCCATCCAGGCCGTCAGAGACAAGTAGGTTCTTCACGCAGTTAGATCCTGGACAGTGACGGTACTGTTAGGTGATAGCACCTCTCACCATCGCTCATGTCTGTTATCTTTGCCCCCCTGCAGTAAGCTTCACGCCTTCATCTGGGACAGCGCGGTGTTGGAGTTCGAGGCCTCACAGAAGTGCGATCTGGTGACGACAGGAGAGCTTTTCTTCCGCTCTGGATTCGGGATTGGGATGAGGAAAGACAGTCCGTGGAAACAGAATGTTTCTCTGGCTATTCTCAGGTAAAACACCCTAACCCTAACCTACAGGGACTCTAATGGGACCCCAGGGCTCCTCTGCTTATACTCTGATACCATGCAGATCAATGGGGTATCAGCCAGTCCACATCTGAATCACAGATCTGTCTTGTTAAAATGCAGATAACCCACTAACATAATTTTGTTGACTCACTCATATTCTGAACCTACCTCTTTGATATCCTTCTGATACGTGTCCTCCTTAAATCCCATGTGCCCTCTGGAAATCCTGCTCCGTATTTAACCCCTTACTTCCTGGCATGAAGTCACAAAAACTCTGTTGCCTCTCCTTTAGTTCTCATGAGAACGGCTTCATGGAGGATCTGGACAAGACGTGGGTTCGATACCAGGAGTGCGACTCCAGGAGCAACGCCCCCGCTACCCTCACCTTCGAGAACATGGCAGGTAGGAAACAGACTGGACACAACATGGAGAAGAAAGTAAAACCTGTCAGGCTGTGTGATGAGGTTTCACAGCACCCCACGCCTCCTGTCCTCCTCAGGTGTGTTCATGCTGGTTGCCGGTGGCATCGTCGCAGGGATCTTCCTCATCTTCATCGAGATCGCCTACAAACGGCACAAAGATGCTCGCAGGAAACAGATGCAGCTGGCCTTCGCCGCCGTGAACGTGTGGAGGAAGAACCTGCAGGTACCTGACTCTTCTGTGCTCTACTGTGTTCTAACGTGTTCTAACGTGTTCTAACGTGTTCTACTGTACCGTAACATTCTGCGTACAGTCATCCTAACCTGCTCAGCTGTTCTTGCTGCTGTTCTGTTCTGCACTGCTCTCTAAATATTCTTTGTGCTTGGTTTTGTTTTACCTTCTAGGACAAAATGATTGAGTTGAATAATAATGAATGACTTGGTTTGTATTTATCTGTTTGATGTCATTAGTTTACTTTTCAGGGGGCGTTTATTTCCGTGAACACCATGTCGCTGCTGTTCTAGTTAGCTGAAAGGGCGGAGCTACAGGCTAAAGGTTAAGGCCAATTCACTGTAACAAGCTCAGGCTGTGGTTTTAGTGCAGGGATGAGAATTTAGTTTAGTGTTTCTATCAAACTTTATGTCGCTTGATGATCTTTGTGGTTATTTAGTGAAGCAGCAGGAGGCAGAAGAAGAAAACTGAAAACAAGTTAAAAGACTCAGTCGAAACAGATCCTTCCAGTCTGTGGATCTGTCTGGAGTGTGTGAATCACGTTTAAACCGAGCGAACGGAGGCTTTACTGTCACATGCAGATCCTCCAATCGGCCGAGTGACTCCACCCAAAAAGCAGTGAAAGGAGTCCCCAGATCCCTGACTGCAGTAACAACAAAGTTTTGTGATTATACTTTCAAATGCAAACTGAGGCAAACAAGCAAAATCTGAGCAGCATGTCCTGTTTTTATACACAGCAGAACAATCAGTGTATGAACGAGCTCCAAAAATGATTTAGGGCGTATTTACCCTTTAAGATTCCAGGAAAGGTCTGCCAGTCACTGCTGAGAATGAAATGCATCAAGCTGTGAACGATTAGAAACGTCATGATCACATGTGTCGAGGTAAAATATGAAAGAGATGCAAACACCTGGCTGAAACAGCTGAGATGTGCTGAGGAGCTCGCACACACAGATATTAATGAGGGTCCTTGTTTGAATCCACTTTGTGGTTCAGATCCAGCAGGATGATCCGCATCGACTCCTCCGTCACTCGAGGCGTTTTTCCACACCGCTGCTCTGCTGGATCTGTTGGCTCCACAGTCACGACATGTTAGAGAAGAAGGAATTAATGTTTAATCTGCTTCAACGTGTTTATTATCAACCCGTTTGTTATTTTAACCCTGTTTCTCTCAGAGTGACACCACAGGGTTTTAGTTAAGCCCAAAGTCTCTGTATTTATTTAGACCCAGCAGGAGACGATCTGCCAAACTAACAGAGGACGGGCTGTGTTTCTGTGGGTAGTACACTATATATACTGCAGTACAGGACTTTTGTTTTGTGTTTGAGTTTTCTAACTACACAGATGAAACTGAAGACCTGCTGAATTAAATCACACTAGAGCTGGTGTTTCTGCTGCAGGCTGCAGGAACACTTCCTGTGTGTTTGACTGAGGAGCTGCTGCTTTAAGAAACCAGAGCTGGTCTTTCCTTCCTTTAATATGGACTCTCTGTAGTTTGTAGTGAGGGTTATCTGCTGGAGCTCAGCTGCAGCCTTTGCAGAACCATGTGTCGCTGTGCTGCTGCATCTCCTCAGAGTCTAACTGCTCGTCATTAAGCTGCAGCTTGTTCTGTCAGGGTGAAACGAAGGGCAGACCTGTAGCAAGAACTGAACGCATCTGCAGAGGAACCAGGAACATGTTTCATTAGTTCAGGACTGTTTAACTTAAATATCTTCTCTCCAAGTCCAGACCCTGAAATCTGACACGTTAGATCTACTGCCTGAAGTTTACGACCAGTAGAAACATGACCAGCTCATACTTTCAGATGGTTTTGGTTTCATTAGATCAGTCAGACCTAAACAAAGGAGGGACAAAGCAAATTAAACCAGGCAGCGTGATCGTAACGACGAGCCTGAGAGTCTCAGTCTGATCATGGTTTCATCTTTTCTCACCGTCACACCAGATCCTGTCATCCTGAGGCATTTAATGCACTAACTGGTTTCTTTATATTTCTGTCACCAGGGCTGAGAACTAAACTGAGAAACTATAACAATATGAGAAAATATGGCTGCTTTCTTACGGAACACTGGCTGGTTCCAGCAGAGAGAAGAACCGGATCAGTGCAGAGCTCTGACCGACTGCTCTGGTTATTAATAGCAGAATTTTCATGCTGCTTCATCTTTTGTCTTCTAAAAACAACAATCCCAGAGTTCAGAGCAGCAGAAGAAGAAGGCTGCTGTCTGTTTCCTACAACAAAAGGCCACTTCAGACGTTTTCCCGCCTCGTCAGCTGCTGGACTCGCATTAATATCCGTCACTTCTCCGCCTGAATTAGCACTTCAAACAGGCTGACAGCTAGCGGAGCAGGATTAGCACTTCAAACAGCTGTGTCTTCAGGCTCTAAATTCAGACTTCTACCCTTTTAGGACTGAATCACGCTTTCCAGACAGATCATTAGATACGGGTGAACCGTCACCTGGTCTCTGTGTTCTGATTGTAGCATCGTCCACAGTCATAGATAAAAACATTTCATTGTGCTTTTATTTTGATGTTATGGAGGTAGAAGCTGAGTGTGGAGGGTCGAGTCCTTTTGCTAAAACCAAACATGGACTAAACTCGAGCTCCAGGATGAGGATCAGGATCAGGACCTTTCCTTTGCGATGTCTTGGTTACTGCAGGCCTGAGCTGCTGAATTTATTTTCATTTTTCATATGATCCTGTTTCTAACTGTTGCTCTGATCAGAGTCTTCCCCTGAAGTCACTGGTGCTAGACATCAGATCCTTATTGGACCCTAAAGTAGGTTTTTGGGATCCTTTGATGTTGGGACCCAGTTTTTTCACTCTGCTCTCCAGTGTGGGTCTCAGGCCTCAGGCTGATGCTCTGCTTTGAATTTGTGATTGTTTCATTTGTTTTATATGTCAAACTGAGAGTTGACTGTGAGTAATGGACTGTTCTCCAGAATCCAAACCGGGTGTTGTTGGGCAGTTTTAATGAAACTTGTGCTTCTGCTGATGTTCTCGAGTTTTCCTCTTCAACAAACTCCATGTGCACACTCAGCCCATGGTTCTGTATCAGCCATGTAAAGACGTCGATGCTCAGCCATTTCACAGAGCCAGAGTTACATCAGTAACTGTTTTAGCATCTGTTTATAAGCAGCCGACAAAGATAAAGCAGTGATGGTGACTCCAGCTGTCCTGAGTCTCTACAGAGTCTTTTGAATGGTTAGCTTAGCATAGCGGCCGGTACAGATCCAGGTGTGTCAGACTGAGTTTCCTCAGAGCAGAGCAGCTGAGGTTGTGGTATTTCTTTAATGCAGACTGTGTTGTTGACCTGAGCTCCTGCCTGCAGCTCCAGGTCTGATCCAGGACATTTCCCTGACGATCGTGTTAGTCATGTGGACAGAGCCCGTCTGTCGACACTGAGCCCCACTGTGTCAGCTTCTGCTGCAGCAGCATGTCGTCCAGCAACAGTCTCAGCCAATCACAAGACAGCCAGCAGTATATAAAGTACTTCAAATTAGAAGTATATAAGGTAGTTAATGTCAGCTACCCAGCGGTATATAAAGTACTTCAAATTAGAAGTATATAAGGTAGTTAATGTCAGCTACCCAGCGGTATATAAAGTACTTCAAATTAGAAGTATATAAGGTAGTTAATGTCAGCTACCCAGCGGTATATAAAGTACTTCAAATTAGAAGTATATAAGGTAGTTAACGTCAGCTACCCAGCGGTATATAAAGTACTTCAAATCAGAAGTACATAAGGTAGTTAACGTCAGCTACCCAGCGGTATATAAAGTACTTCAAATCAGAAGTATATAAGGTAGTTAACGTCAGCTACCCAGCGGTATATAAAGTACTTCAAATTAGAAGTATATAAGGTAGTTAACGTCAGCTACCCAGCGGTATATAAAGTACTTCAAATTAGAAGTATATAAGGTAGTTAACGTCAGCTACCCAGCGGTATATAAAGTACTTCAAATTAGAAGTATATAAGGTAGTTAACGTCAGCTACCCTGCGGTATATAAAGTACTTCAAATTAGAAGTATATAAGGTAGTTAACGTCAGCTACCCAGCGGTATATAAAGTACTTCAAATTAGAAGTATATAAGGTAGTTAACGTCAGCTACCCAGCGGTATATAAAGTACTTCAAATTAGAAGTATATAAGGTAGTTAACGTCAGCTACCCAGCGGTATATAAAGTACTTCAAATTAGAAGTATATAAGGTAGTTAACGTCAGCTACCCAGCGGTATATAAAGTACTTCAAATTAGAAGTATATAAGGTAGTTAACGTCAGCTACCCAGCGGTATATAAAGTACTTCAAATTAGAAGTATATAAGGTAGTTAACGTCAGCTACCCTGCGGTATATAAAGTACTTCAAATTAGAAGTATATAAGGTAGTTAACGTCAGCTACCCAGCGGTATATAAAGTACTTCAAATTAGAAGTATATAAGGTAGTTAACGTCAGCTACCCAGCGGTATATAAAGTACTTCAAATTAGAAGTATATAAGGTAGTTAACGTCAGCTACCCAGCGGTATATAAAGTACTTCAAATTAGAAGTATATAAGGTAGTTAACGTCAGCTACCCAGCGGTATATAAAGTACTTCAAATTAGAAGTATATAAGGTAGTTAACATCAGCTACCCAGCGGTATATAAAGTACTTCAAATTAGAAGTATATAAGGTAGTTAACGTCAGCTACCCAGCGGTATATAAAGTACTTCAAATTAGAAGTATATAAGGTAGTTAACATCAGCTCCAACATTAAAGTGATCAACACAATAATCACCAATAATTAGAATCCAATAATATCAGATCCATTCATGTGAAATGGGCCATTCTGCACAATGAGTACTTTTACTTTGGATACTTCAAGTACATTTGGATGATGGTACTTTTGGACTGTTACTGCAGTAGCATTTGGAATGCAGGAACTTTACTCTGTGGTATTTCTGCTGGTACTGCAGTAATGGAGCTGAGTACTTCTATCACTGGTCTGGATCTGCACGTGGCTTTGGTGGAGGCTGAGGACAATACAGTGCTGAGGTCAGACCTCTCTAACTGTTCAATGTGCCAGGTCAAAGGTCGACTGATGATGTCAGAGCTCAAACACCATCATTCATGTGCTGCCCCCCCCCCCCTATGTTTTCTGTTTCCACACATAGACACAGTAGAGTTGGCATTATAGCAGCAGAGTGTTGGTATAATGACCTGATGTGTTCGTCGTCATCATTCAGGCCTCATCCGCCATCTTTGTTACCCCCCCCACCCTCACCCTCACCACCACCTGCCCTTTGCCCCCAGGGTGCGTTTTGCTGTGTTTGTGTTTGAGCCTCACGTGGTTGATTTACCTGTAGAGGTAAAACAGATCCAGCTGTTTTACTGAAACACCACTTCATCTGAAACAGGAAGCACACACAAACACACAAACACACACACACACACACACACACACACTCACTCGTTTGACAGGAAAGCAGACGAAAGGCGGCTTGGAGAGACAAAGAACTGACGTGTCCACATTATTTTCAGCAGCTTCTCGTCCTGTGGACAAAGGAAATTCATTAAACATCAAACGTAACGTTGGTGCAGTGTCTGAACCAATCAGCTCGTAGATCAAGAGTTTCCCATCATTCCTGTGGCACCTCGTCTGATCAGTTCTGTACAGACCTGGTTCGTCTCGAACGAGCCTGCAGACCATGTCTGTGTACCGTGTATTGTCCTGCGTACTGCCCTGTGTCTGTGTACTGTGTCTGTGTACTGTGTACTGTTCTGTGTACTGTCCTGTGTCTGTGTACTGTGTCTGTGTACTGTGTACTGTTCTGTGTACTGTCCTGTGTACTGTGTACTGTGTTTTATAATGTACTGCTGCGCTGAACAATATAGGAGAGTGTATTTATTCGCATCCACTTATTATAGTATTACTGTACTTTGCTACACTATACCATCACTTTACTAAGGTATTACTCTTCAGTACTAGACTTATTACAATATGAACCTTCATATTGAATATAATCTACTGCATTATTCTATTCTATGCAAACTATAGTATAGGATACTATTACTATATGATATTCTATTGTTATTACTACTCTACAATACCAGCAACATATCACAGTAAACTTAACTATAGTATATTATGACAGTACTGAAACTACACACTATATTACAGTGAGTATTAGCGAGCTGAGATTCAGTGAGTACAGTTGAGTATCAGTCAGTATTACCGACACCAGCTCTGCATATGAGTGAGTCATAATGAGTGTTTATTTGTGGGTATTGATCAGTATTAGTGAGTCCATGAGTTCAGCTGTGCATTTATCAGTTAGTATCAGTGAATGCTGGTGTGTACTGGTGTGTACTGGTGTGTACTGGTGAGTACTGGTGAGTACTGGTGAGTATGGCTGCCGTGTTAACGTGTGTGTGCACCTATCGTATGATTTATTTTAGGATAGGAAAAGTGGTAGAGCAGAGCCCGAGCCCAAACTGAAAACCTCTTTTAGGTCCATCACTTCGACCTCCGACCTCAAACGTCGTAGGGCCTCCGGGGACGCCACGGTAAGGAGATGAAGACCACCTCCTCCTCCTCCTTCTCCCCTTTGCTCCATGTGTCTGTCCTTGCTGTCCAACTTTTATCTGTTTCCTCCTCATCTTTGCCACAGATTTGCTTTCTCCCATCAGAACCAGTTTTTCCGTTTGCCATTCGTCCTTCTCGTCCTCTCCTCATCTCATCCCCAGCTCCGTCATCTCCTCGCTGACTCTTCATGGTCGCCCGTCCGTCCATCAGCCATCTTCTCACCTCCATCAGCTCACCTGTCCCGCTAAAGACAGACAGACAGACGACAGGAGACAGACTGAAGACAGAAACCACCCGGTTCGCTGCGTCCAGTCAGGTCAGGGCTTGTGTGGTGTTGTACTGGGATTTTGGAAGGTTTTGGCGTCAGGGGGTTTATTTTTCACAACGTTCACGTCGTCCTCTTGCAAAGGAGAAGTGAAGAGGGTCAGACTGTGTGGTCTCTTTTCTCCTGTGGACCTTTTGTCCTCTCATCCGTCCTGTGTGTTCATGTCCTTGTGTCTGTCCTCGTCCTGTCTCTGGTTTCTCCTCCTCCTCCCTGTCCTCTCCTGTCATCTCTCTGTCCCTTCATCTCAGCGCTGACACTCAGAAAATCCCACCGACCTTTCAGCTGGTCCTTCTGTTGGTCTTCCACTAATGTTGAGCTCTTGTCCTGGCAGGTCGGTCAGCACGGACTCATTTTTCTCCTCTAACACGTCTCTTTTGCAGATTCTCCCCACAGGACGCTCTGCTCCCTCTCAGACATGGCATCATTAATGAATCTAGGACTTCTGATCTTTTCTGTCCTCAGGGTTGATGGTCGTCTGCGGCCGCCGCCTGCTCCTCTTTTTATTTTTCAGTGTCTGTGTGGAAGAAATGCAGCCTGTTAGTTTCTTTCCATCTCAAACAGAAGTAAAATCTGGAAAAAGGTTGGGGTTGCTCTGGTGAAGAGTGCTGTCAGAGCCTGTCTCCTTCCCCACGTCTGAGATGTGACGGGGTTTTGTCTCTTTGTTCACAGCAGTCGGCCATTTTGCATCGCGTCTCTCTGCACAGCCTGTTTCTTAAAGTGAAGGGAGTCAAACTGGTCCAGTGTCTTTTCTCAGGTTCAGACTCTCACACACTGCCTGCGACTTCACATTAAAACCTCATTAGAACATTTTAATGTGAAGTCCCAGGCAGATCACACTGAGGGGGGGACTCATTTCTCTTTGTGATCATTTCTCCTTATTTTCTATATGAGTGTTTTTCCTCTCAGTGGATTTGAATGGTGTCCAGACTCATGTCCAGACTCTACATGCTGTACTACACACACACTGCCTCTGTCCTCCTCTGCAAGCATGGCCGAAGACACAGCAGCACACCAGTCAGGGACTCTGGGACACGTCAGGGACTGTAGGACACATCAGAGACTGTGACACATCAGGGACTCTGGGACACGTCAGGGACTGTAGGACACATCAGAGACTGTGACACATCAGGGACTCTGGGACACATGAGGGACTGTAGGACACATCAGAGACTGTGACACATCAGGGACTGTAGGAGTAATCAGGGACTCTGTGACATGTCAGGGACTCTATGACATGTCAGGGACTCTGTGACATGTCAGGGACTCTGTGACACGTCAGGGACTCTGTGGCACACTAGGGACTATGTTACATGGCAGATCAGTAATCAAGCTCTTTAAAATCCAGTCTTTGGAATCAACACAGAAACCGGTGTCATGTGATGTGTCAGTTTCTCTCTGTGCACCTCTGACACTACAACTAAAATTTCAGGTTATTTCCTGGTTGATCTGTAAAACAAGACATCCAGGCACTGACATCTAAAACACCTAAATGTGATGTAATAAATAGTTTTAGGTCGTTTAGTCCATGCTGGTTTTCCATCGAACCAAGTTCTGCCCTGAGGATCTGAAGCAGACTGTACACCTGTGCTGAAAACAATGCACCGCCACATTTTACCACATTCGTTGATCGCTACAGAAGTCCCACATCAAAACTCCAGCAAATCATCATTTTGAAAATTTAAACCAGCGTCACAGAAACAAAATGTGAGTCCTGCTGCTGCTTGGAGCAGATGAAAGTTTAATGCTCCCTGTGGCAGCACTGATGTGAGCTCAGATTACATGAAAGAAGATAATATTTAATTCAGCAGCATCAGACTGAAACCTTCACAGAGACGCTGACAAACAAGGAGGAGGATTCACTGCAGGACTGTTGGATTAGACTGATAGGTCTGACACACAAACTGACAAATTGTCTGGGTCCAACACAGGGGTTCCTAATAAACTGACTGGGACTGACACAGGGGTTCCTAATAAACTGACTGGGACTGACACAGGGGTTTCTAATAAACTGAGTCAGGCTGCGTCCACATCCCAACTGATCCTTCTCAGACCTGATGTTCCAAACAGACCAAACAAGCTGGTCTCAGACCAGATCTGGTCCACCTGCATATGGGGTCCTAGATCTGATTCCTGTCCGATGTGTGAGTGTGTGAGCTCCGTCAGAACGGTCAGACCAGAATCCATGTGGTCGTTTTAACGTCTCCCTCCTCTGCACATGTCGCCTGTCGTCATCATTCAGTGTGGGAAACATCAACATGGAGGAGGGGGGGCAGTGGAGAGACCAGGACCTTCACATTGGTTGGACATTTATGGAGAAGCTCCTGATGGAGCCAAACTGGAAGGAACATATGGGAACCCAGCAGCTTTGGAGGAAATTGAGCACAAATGATGTTGTTGTTCTTCACATGTCAGTTCAGTCTGTGCATGGGGGCAGTTTAGGAGCTCAGGGGGTTCACACCTGGTCCATGTCCCTGACTGACATGGGTCAAACAGCAGGTCTGATGGAAACACCAGGACATTCAGGGATGTGGACTCAGCCTGTGTTTAAGACAGCTGTACCTAACAAACTGACCACTAAGTGCATCATCAATATGTTCAATTCAGAACCGGAGCAGCACTAAATCCTGCTAAATCAGCTGCCGCCATTTTGGCTGTGAGGCTGTTTGACTGTGTGTGTGTTGAATTGATGTGTGTGTTTTTTTGCTCTTTTTGTCTCTGCCTGTAGCCGTACCCGACTGACATCACCGGCCAGCTCAACCTATCAGATCCCTCCGTCAGCACCGTGGTCTGAGCAAGAGAGAGGGCGAGCGAGCTTCACTGCTGCTGCTGAGCCACACACACACACCTACGACACACCAACACACACATTCTACACACAAATATAAATACACATCATGTAAACACAGATGGACAGACCGAGCTTCCTCTGAGAGAGGAGGGTGTCAACACACAACACACACACTCCATCTGTCGTCCCCACCCCCATAGCAAACACATGCACACACACACACAAAAACACACTCGCCTTGTTCTGCTTGTAGCTGTCAGCATTCTGCAACCAAAGGGGCTTTTATTTTGAAAGAACAGTTTCACACTGGTTTTATTTTGATAGATATCTGTGATGTATTATTGATTTTGTTACTTGTATGTCACACTGATTGATCGCACTGATTCATCAGATGTTCTAATGGGGTTTGGAACTGATTCTTCCGCTGGTGACACCTTTGTTCTGGACCCACAAAATCCAACATGTTTCCTCTAAACATCAGGACCTTTTGATCAGTAACTTGTTGATTGAGAACCTGTCGATTATCTACCTGTCAGTACACAACTTGTGGACTGGACTCTCCTTGATTGGGAATCTGTCTGTTACAAACCTATCGATAGGGGACCTGTCGATCAGGGACCTGTCAATAAGGACCTATCGATCAGGGACCTGTCGTTAAGGACTTGTAGATCAAGCACGTGTTGATCAGGACTTGTAGATCAGGAACCTGTCGATCAGGGACCTGTCTATCAGGACCTGTAGATCAGGGACCTCTTGATCAGGACTCGTCGATCAGGACTTGTCGATAAGGGACCTGTCGATCAGGACTCGTCGATCAGGGACCTGTCGATCAGGACTCGTCGATCAGGGACCTGTCGACCAGGACCTGTCGATCAGGACTTGTCGATCAGGAACCTGTCGATCAGGGTCCTATCATTCAGAGAATGGTCGATCCGGACCTGTAGATCAGAGACCTGTTGATCAGGGAACTATCGATCAAGGACCTGTCGATCAGGGACCTGTTCATCCGGACCTGTCATTCAGGAACCTGTTGTTCAGGGAACTGTCGATCAAGACCTGATCCCTTATCAGAGTGTGGTATGCAGGCTGAGCCTCTGTGACAGGAAGTGGTTCTTTAACACAGAACCTCAGACATCTCCTGGATCACTGATCTGACTGTGAGGTTTTGTCTTCACAGCTGAGGTTTGTGGGTACTGTAGTCTTTAGATCTGACCCACAAAACTGACAGAAAAATGTGGTTTGTCTTGAGCGAACCTGGCAGTTTAGAACAAAAAGTTTTTAGTGACTTTGAAGCCACTGTGGAAAGCGTCTCTAATTTTTACTAAAGTGTTTAAAGTCTTTTTGTCTCAATCGTATGAAAACTCAGTTGTTCACTGAGAAAGTTTGAATTTAATTGATTTCCAAATATTTAGTTTTATTATTTTGAAATATTTTTCTTTTAAATTTCTGCTTTGACAGAACAGGAAGTAATATGAGATGAATTAGTATAGTTGGTGTCCACAGGAGTGCAGCAGACCTTCATAAATACTGAGGCCAGACAGAGTCCAGACTCCAGCTGTACTACCCCCACCCAGCACAGAAACACCAGCACATTCGATTTTTACACCGTATTCACTCAATTATTATGTTCACCTTTTTAGAAGAAGAAGATTTTATTTCCATTTTTATTCCACAGTTTGGCCTGAAAATAAAAATCAGCGTTTAGCAGAAACATAAACTCCCCTCAGGTTGATCATTTATTATAAACGATGGACTTATTCCTGTTTTCTAATATTTATTTTTAAACACTGAAGACTATCTGGCTCTTCCTGAACCAGAGGCTCTGCCCCTGCCTGCTGACAGTCCCAGGGCATGCTGGGAGCTGTGGTCCACTGTGTCTGCTGGTGATGTCAGACTACCTCCACCACACTGTAACTCCACCCTGCCAATAACACAAACTGATGTCCTCTGGAAAGCCCCTAAGTCCTCACAGGCGTATGCGCTCAGTGGTGCTGGAGTTAGGAGGTTTTCCTGTTGCAGATGTAGCTGCCGTCTGTAAAATGAACTCACCTGTGACTACAAATAATGTGAAAACCACATGTGCATGATGACTTTCGTCAGATGTCAGTGTTTTACTGTGTTACTTTTCCTGTGTCCACTGGTTGGTTTACACTGCAAATCAGCCCTGTAGACATTTGAGACCACAGTCAGTTTGTGTAACTTTACTGTCCAAGGGTTATTTGTTTAATGTTTAATATTTATGAACCAATGCCAGAGTTCATTATGTTTGTCCACGATTGGGCCCATAAAACACAGCACTAAATGTCTAACTGATTTAACTTCAACTGTTTCTGTTCCAACAGAAAGCAGCTAATGCTAATAAGCTGTTTATTAGCTAATGCTAATACTTCTAACAAGCTAGCTCTAAGTGAAGATTAGCATTGGAGACCAACCAAACATGTTATCGGCCCAGCTAAAGCTAACTATAGTCAGCCTTTGGCCAGTTACAGCAGCATTTCTGAGTATTTACCATTATTTACCAGTATTACAGCTAATGCTAATGTACCTGAGGAGATGAACTGTAGTCCGCTTAGTCTTAGAACTCCAGTAATCAGAGCAATGTGGCTAACGCTAAAGCTAACCACAGCTGTTTCAAACTACAGTTAGCAGGATTTCTAAAGAAAGATCAGGTCCAATGCTAATGCTAAGCTAAGATTAGTTGTCATTTTTACATTCCTGAAGTACAGTCCCAATGTATGTGCATGCATCAGGGTTAGGATGAGGTTTAATTCATTTCATTATAAATTAATGTAGCAGTTATTGTTAAAATGTCAGTAAATATCTTGTTAAAGATTAAGATAATTCTGGGTCACAGAAAACCATATTTTTAATTAAATAACAAAATGTTTGTCATTAGCCTGGCTGACTCCTTTTTACAGATATTTAGCAAATAAATGTCACTTTATTTTTCATCTCATTGTGAAACAGGATCAAGGACTTTTGAAGTGACAATTGATCTGAAGGTACATGTGGGCATGTTTTCACTAACGCTGCTCGACTCGACTCGACTCGACTTGACTTTTTGGTTTTCCATTATGGGATGGTACCTGGTAGCAGGTATTTTTTTAGTACCTGCTTGGCTGAGGTTCCAAGCGAGCTGAGCCGATACTAAAATGTGACATCAACAGACACTGATTGGACAGGGAGTGACGTCACTGTAAGAGTCATGAGAGCGACGTCCGACACGAGAATCAAGAACCCGGCATTTTTAAAAATCAGCAACAGCGACCGTATGTTTTGCCATTTTTATCATCTTCAGCGAGGCAAATGACCAACGCTGCTCTGAAACAATGTGTTGCACCGCCGTGCTATGACGTCCCCACCCACGTTGAGGTGGTACTCAGTTGTAATGGAAAACGACCTAAACCGAGTCGAGTTGAGTTGAGTTGAGTCGAGTAGAGTCGAGTAGAGTCGAGTAGAGTATAGTTGAATAGTGTGTGTTTGTCGAGTTAAATGAGTTTAATGAAGTGATTTCTGAACGGACACAAGCTGTTGTACTTTCTGTCTCTGGAGATGAAGAGTTGTTCTGCTCTTTCATTTTATTGGTGCATTTTAATCCTCACATGGTCACATCTGTGCAGGCTGATTCTCAGGAGACGTGTCTTTTTCTGCCTCGTCAGGTTGAGCTGAAGTGACCTGATGTTACTGTGCAGGTTTTCTCAGGTGAAAGTCCAACAGTCTGTCAGCGTTTCCTGGAAAACTAATATTGATTTTAGTTTGAGAGCAGCCGATCACTCTGTGGTTGTATTTATTATTTCACATGGTGGACGAAGCCTTCACATCCTTCAATCACTACAAGTACTAATACCACACTGTAAAAATACTTCTTTACTGCTAACAGACCTGTTCCTCAACCAAACAAGTGCTTCAATAATCCATCAATAATTAGAATCCAATAATATCAGATACATTCATGTGAAATGGGCCATTCTGCACAAGGAGTACTTTAACTTTGGATACTTCAAGTACATTTGGATGATGGTACTTTGGACTTTTACTGCAGTAACATTTGGAATACAGGACTTTGACTTGGTACAGATTTTTACACTGTGGTATTTCTACTGTTACTGTATAAAGGATCTAAGTACTTCTTCCAGCATACATAGATGTATTTTAATTGATGTTGTATTTTGACTGCCCCCCCCATGGTCGGGTTTGGTTGTCAGACTCACAGCTTCTGGTTCAGCTGATGTCACGTGAGCTTCAATCACAAAAACAGGATTTTTTATGTCACTGTCACATCAGTTACTGTAAACTGCGATGTCATTTGTTACTAGTTATAATCAAATAACGATCAGTTACTACACCTGAAGTTAACCTAATAAATGTTGTGTGTATACGAGCTCAGCGCGTTTGTGTACAGCGTTTTCTTCCTGTAATAAAAGAATATTTATCTCAAGTATCAATGGCTCCATTAGTTTTTCCAGTTTTGAACACTTGTGCACAAGACAGTGTACTACTACATGAAGCTCAGAATACTTGTGTGGTTTTACTACATGAAGCTCAGAATACTTGTGTGGTTTTACTACATGAAGCTCAGAATACTTGTGTGCTTTTACTACATGAAGCTCAGAATACTTGTGTACTTTTACTACATGAAGCTTTGAATACTTGTGTACTTTTACTACATGAACCTCCCAATACTTGTGTACTTTTACTACATGAAGCTCAGAATACTTGTGTACTTTTACTACATGAAGCTTAGAATATTTTGTACTTTTACTACATGAACCTCCCAATACTTGTGTACTTTTACTACATGAAGCTCAGAATACTTGTGTACTTTTACTACATGAAGCTTAGAATATTTTGTACTTTTACTACATGAACCTCCCAATAGTTGTGTACTTTTACTACATGAAGCTCAGAATACTTGTGTACTTTTACTACATGAAGCTTAGAATACTTGTGTACTTTTACTACATGAACCTCTCAATACTTTTGTACTTTTACTACATGAAGCTCAGAATACTTGTGTACTTTTACTACATGAAGCTCAGAATACTTGTGTACTTTTACTACATGAAGCTTAGAATACTTTTGTACTTTTACTACATGAACCTCCCAATACTTTAGTACTTTTACTACATGAAGCTCCGAATACTTTTGTCCTTTTACTACATGAAGCTCAGAATACTTGTGTACTTTTACTACATGAAGCTTAGAATACTTGTGTACTTTTACTACATGAACCTCCCAATACTTGTGTACTTTTACTACATGAAGCTCAGAATACTTGTGTACTTTTACTACATGAAGCTTAGAATACTTTTGTACTTTTACTACATGAACCTCTCAATACTTTTGTACTTTTACTACATGAAGCTCAGAATACTTGTGTACTTTTACTACATGAAGCTTAGAATACTTGTGTACTTTTACTACATGAACCTCCCAATACTTGTGTACTTTTACTACATGAACCTCCCAATACTTGTGTACTTTTACTACATGAACCTCCCAATACTTGTGTACTTTTACTACATGAACCTCCCAATACTTGTGTACTTTTACTACATGAACCTCCCAATACTTGTGTACTTTTACTACATGAACCTCCCAATACTTGTGTACTTTTACTACATGAAGCTCAGAATACTTGTGTACTTTTACTACATGAAGCTTAGAATACTTTTGTACTTTTACTACATGAACCTCTCAATACTTTTGTACTTTTACTACATGAAGCTCAGAATACTTGTGTACTTTTACTACATGAAGCTTAGAATACTTGTGTACTTTTACTACATGAACCTCCCAATACTTGTGTACTTTTACTACATGAACCTCCCAATACTTGTGTACTTTTACTACATGAACCTCCCAATACTTGTGTACTTTTACTACATGAACCTCCCAATACTTGTGTACTTTTACTACATGAACCTCCCAATACTTGTGTACTTTTACTACATGAACCTCCCAATACTTGTGTGCTTTTTACAGGACGTGCGTACTCCAATGCCCAGAGTGTGCTGACCTGTGATAAAGCAGATTTAGTGTTTCTGGTCACGTTGCCTTGTCCCTCTTTAATTTGTCTTTTCTGCCTTTGTTTGATGTTTCACAACCTCAGTGCGTGTGTGTGTGTCTGTGTGTGTGTGATATCCACAGTAACTGACATGGACCCTAACTGTTCATGTGGAGTCGGGGGGGGGTTGGAGGAGCAGGTTGAGTGGACATTAAACGTGAGCTCCTCATTGCCTGATTAGTGATTTCCTTTGAAGGGATCAGCTGCTGTGATTGGCTGAGGCTGCCTCGGGTGGAGTCAGAGACCAGAAGTGGCTACAGGTGTTTGTTCTCCACCACAGAAGAAGAGCAGGAAGAAGAAACCAGCAAAGAAGAGCTGAGAGGTAAGTCACCTGCACTGAAACTGCAGAAACATTTGGAATACAGGACCTTTACTTCTTTTACTCTGGTATTTCTAGTTTTACTGCAGTAAATGGTCTGATTCTTCCACCACTTTGCGTCCTCCTCCTGGGCATCGTCGTGGTAACGCTGAAGCCCCTCAGTCTGTTGCCGTAGTAACCATGTTGTATTTTTAGAGCTAGGAGGATGCAGACATATCGGATCATGGGGTTCAGTACCTGAATACATTCTCTCCTGCTGCTCCTCCTGCTGTCCCTGCTCCCTCTACTACTCCTGCTATCCCTGCTCCCTCTACTACTCCTGCTACTCTCCTGCTCTTCCTGCTGCTCCTGCTTTTCCTGCTTCTCCTGCTACTCCTCCTGTTTTACCTGCTCCTCCTGCTGCTCCTGCTACTCCTCATACTCCTCTTCCTACTCCTCCTGCTGTACCTGCTCCTCCTGCTGCTCCTGCTACTCTTCCTACTCTTTCTGGTACTCCTCCTGCTGTACCTGCTCCTCCCCCTGCTCCCCCTGCTGCTGCTCCTGCTACTCTTTCTACTCCTGCTGCTCCTCCTTCTGCTCCTCCTGTCATTCCTCCTGCTGTACCTGCTCCTGTTCCTCCTGCTGCTCCTGCTACTCTTCCTACTCCTTCTGCTCCTCCTGCTGTTCCTGCTGTACCTGCTCCTCCTCCTGCTTCAGCTTCACTGACCTGCTTTACCCACAGTGCACCAGTACATCTCTCCTGGTTCCCTGCTGTTATGAGTATTTCATGGACATTAGTGAAGCGTAGTATTTTTTTTTCAGGCTGCCGTGGAGAGAGGAGAAAATAGGAAGTGAATAAGTGGATGAATAAGTACAGTAGCTTTTAGAATCTTTTAGATCTCCGTTAGCAAACACCATTTCCCATGAGGCCTGAAAACAGCAGAGGAGCCTATAAAAGTAGCAGCACAGAGAAGGCTGTGGGCTTCATGCTGTGGAAAACTGCACCAGCTGGTTCAGTTTTCTGTGGACATCATCACTGCGTTCAATTCAGCCTCCCCATGGAATCTCAGTCCAAGCTGTGGCCCTGTGCTGCTCTTTACCCTTTTCCACCTGTCATGTTTACCTTCTTCCACCTGTCATGTTTACCTTCTTCCACCTGTCATATTTACCTTCTTCCACCTGTCATGTTTACCTTCTTCCACCTGTCATGTTTACCTTCTTCCACCTGTCATATTTACCTTCTTCCACCTGTCATGTTTATCTTCTTCCACCTGTCATATTTACCTTCTTCCACCTGTCATATTTACCTTCTTCCACCTGTCATGTTTACCCTTTTCCACCTGTCATGTTTACCTTCTTCCACCTGTCATGTTTACCTTCTTCCACCTGTCATGTTTACCTTCTTCCACCTGTCATGTTTACCCTTTTCCACCTGTCATGTTTACCTTCTTCCACCTGTCATATTTACCTTCTTCCACCTGTCATGTTTACCTTCTTCCACCTGTCATGTTTACCTTCTTCCACCTGTCATGTTTACCTTCTTCCACCTGTCATGTTTATCTTCTTCCACCTGTCATATTTACTTTCTTCCACCTGTCATATTTACCTTCTTCCACCTGTCATGTTTACCTTCTTCCACCTGTCATGTTTACTCTTTTCCACCTGTCATATTTACCTTCTTCCACCTGTCATGTTTACCTTCTTCCACCTGTCATATTTACCTTCTTCCACCTGTCATGTTTACCTTCTTCCACCTGTCATATTTACCTTCTTCACCTGTCATGTTTATCTTCTTCCACCTGTCATATTTACCTCTTCCACCTGTCATATTTACCTTCTTCCACCTGTCATGTTTACCTTCTTCCACCTGTCATATTTACCTTCTTCCACCTGTCATGTTTATCTTCTTCCACCTGTCATATTTACCTTCTTCCACCTGTCATGTTTACCTTCTTCCACCTGTCATGTTTACCTTCTTCCACCGGTCATGTTTACCTTCTTCCACCTGTCATGTTTACCCTTTTCCACCTGTCATGTTTACCTTCTTCCACCTGTCATATTTACCTTCTTCCACCTGTCATATTTACCTTCTTCCACCTGTCATGTTTACCTTCTTCCACCTGTCATGTTTACCTTCTTCCACCGGTCATGTTTACCTTCTTCCACCTGTCATGTTACCTTCTTCCACCTGTCATATTTACCTTCTTCCACCTGTCATGTTTACCTTCTTCCACCTGTCATATTACCTTCTTCCACCTGTCATGTTTACCTTCTTCCACCTGTCATGTTTACCTTCTTCCACCTGTCATATTTACCTTCTTCCACTGTCATGTTTACCCTTCTCCAGCTGTCATGATTACCTTCTTCCACCTGTCATGTTTACCTTCTTCCACCTGTCATGTTTACCTTCTTCCACCTGTCATGTTACCTTCTTCCACCTGTCATGTTTACCTTCTTCCACCTGTCATGTTTACCTTCTTCCACCTGTCATGTTTACCTTCTTCCACCTGTCATATTTACCTTCTTCCACCTGTCATGTTTACCTTCTTCCACCTGTCATGTTTACCTTCTTCCACCTGTCATGTTTACCTTCTTCCACCTGTCATGTTTACCTTCTTCCACCTGTCATGTTTACCTTCTTCCACCTGTCATGTTTCCCTTTCACCTTCATGTTACCTTCTTCCACCTGTCATGTTTACCTTCTTCCACCTGTCATATTTACCTTCTCCACCTGTCATGTTTACCTTCTTCCACCTGTCATGTTTACCTTCTTCACCTGTCATGTTACCTTCTTCCACCTGTCATGTTTACCTTCTTCCACCTGTCATGTTTACCTTCTTCCACCTGTCATGTTTACCCTTTTCCACCTGTCATGTTTACCTTCTTCCACCTGTCATATTTACCTTCTTCCACCTGTCATGTTTACCTTCTTCCACCTGTCATGTTACCTTCTTCCACCTGTCATGTTTACCTTCTTCCACCTGTCATGTTTATCTTCTTCCACCTGTCATATTTACTTTCTTCCACCTGTCATATTTACCTTCTTCCACCTGTCATGTTTACCTTCTTCCACCTGTCATGTTTACTCTTTTCCACCTGTCATGTTTACCTTCTTCCACCTGTCATGTTTACCTTCTTCCACCTGTCATGTTTACCCTTTTCCACCTGTCATGTTTACCTTCTTCCACCTGTCATGTTTACCTTCTTCCACCTGTCATGTTTACCTTCTTCCACCTGTCATATTTACCTTCTTCCACCTGTCATGTTTACCTTCTTCCACCTGTCATATTTACCTTCTTCCACCTGTCATGTTTACCTTCTTCCACCTGTCATATTTACCTTCTTCCACCTGTCATGTTTACCTTCTTCCACCTGTCATGTTTACCTTCTTCCACCGGTCATGTTTACCTTCTTCCACCTGTCATGTTTACCCTTTTCCACCTGTCATGTTTACCTTCTTCCACCTGTCATGTTTACCTTCTTCCACCTGTCATGTTTACCTTCTTCCACCTGTCATGTTTACCTTCTTCCACCTGTCATATTTACCTTCTTCCACCTGTCATGTTTACCTTCTTCCACCTGTCATATTTACCTTCTTCCACCTGTCATGTTTACCTTCTTCCACCTGTCATGTTTACCTTCTTCCACCTGTCATGTTTACCTTCTTCCACCTGTCATGTTTACCTTCTTCCACCTGTCATGTTTACCTTCTTCCACCTGTCATGTTTACCTTCTTCCAGCTGTCATGATTACCTTCTTCCACCTGTCATGTTTACCTTCTTCCACCTGTCATGTTTACCTTCTTCCACCTGTCATATTTACCTTCTTCCACCTGTCATGTTTACCTTCTTCCACCTGTCATGTTTACCTTCTTCCACCTGTCATATTTACCTTCTTCCACCTGTCATGTTTACCTTCTTCCAGCTGTCATGATTACCTTCTTCCACCTGTCATGTTTACCTTCTTCCACCTGTCATGTTTACCTTCTTCCACCTGTCATATTTACCTTCTTCCACCTGTCATATTACCTTCTTCCACCTGTCATGTTTACCTTCTTCCACCTGTCATGTTTACCTTCTTCCACCTGTCATGTTTACCTTCTTCCACCTGTCATATTTACCTTCTTCCACCTGTCATGTTTACCTTCTTCCACCTGTCATGTTTACCTTCTTCCAGCTGTCATGTTTACCTTCTTCCACCTGTCATGTTTACCTTCTTCCACCTGTCATATTTACCTTCTTCCACCTGTCATGTTTACCTTCTTCCACCTGTCATGTTTACCTTCTTCCACCTGTCATGTTTACCTTCTTCCAGTTGTTATATTTACCTTCTTCCACCTGTCATATTTACCTTCTTCCACCTGTCATGTTTACCTTCTTCCACCTGTCATGTTTACCTTCTTCCACCTGTCATGTTTATCTTCTTCCACCTGTCATATTTACCTTCTTCCACCTGCCATATTTACCTTCTTCCACCTGTCATGTTTACCTTCTTCCACCTGTCATGTTTACCTTCTTCCAGTTGTTATATTTACCTTCTTCCACCTGTCATGTTTACCTTCTTCCACCTGTCATGTTTACCTTCTTCCACCTGTCATGTTTACCTTCTTCCACCTGTCATGTTTACCTTCTTCCACCTGTCATGTTTACCTTCTTCCACCTGTCATATTTACCTTCTTCCACCTGTCATATTTACCTTCTTCCAGCTGTTATATTTACTGTCCTCATCCGCATCTTTGTCTGCAGCCTGGTCCCTCTGCAGTGTGGCAGCTGCTAACTTAGCACAGAGGATTAGTTTTAGTGCTGCACAATCCTGGATGTTCATCCACACGTGGCTTTGTGAAGAACCCCCAACCCCCCCAGCTGAGATGGTCTGATGTGGTTCATTCACACATTCCCAGCCTTTGTGGCCTTAAACTGCAGTTACATCATGTTTGCCTTCTGTGCTTTATTTAACCTCCGGAGGCCTGGACAGGCTGACTGTGTGTGAAGTTCACATGTCCTTCATCCGTAGGTGGATTTGGCCCCATAAAGCCTGAATCCATTTGCTTTGCAGTCAGATCATTTCTTCATTAGTTCACTTTAATCTGTTGCAGCTGAGTTTACAAAGTCAGAAAACAGTTGATGAATTCATTAGTTGATTCAGCAGCAGCTGCTCATAACTCAGTACTGATGGACTGTGTCTTTGTAATATATTACAGATCCCCACCCCCACCTTGCTCCACCTCCACAGAGACTGGTCTCCAGTCTTTCCTGCCTTTCCAGTCCCTCCCCCCCCCCGCTCAGTTACTCATCTCTGAGCACCCTGTTCCCCTGCAGCTGCTTGTTGTTCCTACTGCCAGCACTTGCTCCTGGACCCTGCATGTTCTGTGGCCTTCGTCATTTTCTTGCTGCTTCTGTCCTGTTGCCTGCAGCAGCTGCCGACCCCGGACCACATTCTGTGCACACCTGGTTTAACACAGGTGAGTTCTGTTTAATGCTCCACTTGTCTGAGGGTTGTCAAGAGGTCCTGAACCAGGAGATCCTTTACTGCAGTAACAGCACACATATCAGAATAATACAGTGCAGTAAAAAGTACAAGATTTGTCTCTGAAGTGTAGTGAAGCCCAAGTAAGACCTACCACAAAATGGAAATACTCCAGCAAAGTACAAATACCTCAGAATTGGACTGAAGTACATATACATGAGAAAATGTACTGCTCTTCATGAGGTTCTGAAGCCCTGAAACTAAAGTTCTCCGTTTTATGTATTCAGTTCTTGTTCCTAATAATAATTCTCTACTTTTACTTTAAGACATTTTGAATTCCAAAGTTCTACATGTAATGTAGTACTTTAACAATGCAGTATTACTTCTTTTACTGTACTAAAGGTCTGGAAGATTTCTTCCATCACAGCAATTTGTCCTGTAAACCTTCAAAGTTCCACTGTTTCCATCACTCTAAGGATTTTTGTCCTAAAAGACAGAGACCTAGACCTGCTTGGACTCAGTGAAGTACTTCTCATATTCAGGATCAGTTATGTTTGTGTTTTGAACCTGCAGAGACCAGTGCCCCCCCAGAAACACCTCCAGTTCCTCCAGGACCATGTCTTCCTCACCCAGCAGGTCTGAACTCAAATGTCTCTGTTGGTGGCTTCATCGCTGCTCCTCTTCCTCGCCTCCCCCGTCTCCTCTTCCCCTGCCTGTCAGCTGTGGTGGTGCACCCCCCCCTCTCCTGGCATCTCGGCGTCTCCCCCTGCTGGTTGCCCTGCTGCTCTGTGCTCTGCTGCTGATGGTGCTGCTGCTGCTGTGGAACTACCACTGCCTGTTCATCTCCCACGCCTGCTCCCCGCCGGAGGGGCAGGATGACGGCGAGGTTGTGACCCTGTCGGGCCATCGGTGACTCCGCCGCTCACATGAAGGGCACCTGAACTGGTCTGAACCGGCCTGGTCCAGCAGAGGCCAGGGACAGGTTTTCATGTTCATGTTTTAGAATATTTAGTTTCATCATCAGCAAACTCAACAGCTAATGATGGAACACAGAAAAGTCCATTTCCTAAAATGCTGACCACGTTTGAGGTACTTGTACTTTACCTAAGTATTTCTGTTTCAGGATACCTCTACTCTACAGCAGTTGAGGTACTATGAGGTACTTTTTACTGCAGTACAGCTACAGTCATTACTCTGTTGAGAGAGAGAAGAGAAATGACATTGCTTTGTTCGATAATAAATTTAATTCCCAAAAGTCCATTAATGTGACTTTAACATGACTTTAACGTGACTTTAACGTGACTTTAACGTGACTTTAAAGTGACTTTAATGTGACTTTAATGTGACTTTAATGTGACTTTAACGTGACTTTAAAGTGACTTTAATGTGACTTTAATGTGACTTTAATGTGACTTTAATGTGACTTTAAAGTGACTTTAACGTGACTTTAACGTGACTTTAAAGTGACTCCAGTGCTGTTTTTATGGAAACACTCAGGAACGTACAGCAACATGAAAACACGACTGATTTTATTTTGAGATTTACGTTGATTGTTACTGATAAAACGTTTGAGCTTTTACTCAAGTAAATGTTTGAAATCTTGCTTGTCTGAAGATATTTACTGAATCAGAAGCAAATCGTCTGTTTGTTCCTGGACACTTATGTCAACAAACGCCTCAGTACAAAAAGTCACTTCAGTCTTTTCCATTCTCCTTCAGTGAGACGCAGATTATCAGAGGATCAAGTCCACAAACCCTGGATCCTACATTTCCCATAATGCAGGTGGGCAGGGTGTTTCATTAGAGCCATCTTGAAAAGTGTCCCTGTCCTGAAGTCATTATGGACTGGTGATTGATCAGATGATAGATCAGAGGGACAGATGTCTCATGTGTCCTCGATTCCTCTCTCCTTATGTCCTGAGATGGACCCAGTGCATCTTCAGGTTTCAGTCTCCTCCAAAAACACAGTAAAAATAGGTGGAACGCTCCTTTAAAGCTGTGAACCTACAACCCTGCGTCGCCTGTTGGCCAAGCTGCTGTTCAGAGTTTTAATCAGTCTCTTCCAGTCAAAGACTAAATCAAAGTATTTAATGTCTGTTTAATGGACATTGAACACAGAAACTAGACAATAAAGGTAAATAAAATACAGTTTGCAGACTCATCTAGTACTGCTACTACTGCTTTGGATGCATTGGTACTTTTACTGTTACACAGTACACAGGTGTGTCAGAGGCTGCAGGGCATGATGGGAAACAGGAGCTTGTTGGTTCTGATGTTTTTTCCTTTAATTAATTGTCAGATTTTGGAGATTGATTGTGTTAATGGAATAAAGTTCTTCTCTGGACTATGAACGTTACTGATCTGACCCTTTATTAATGACACGAAAGGTCCAATAAACCAAGATGTTCCAGCTGTGACAGACCCTTCATAAAAACCTGAAGTGCAGCCGCAGTAAATACAGGCTGTGCTGTCAGAAACATAAATGCTGGTGTGACCCTGCACAGGTAAAGACCAGGTTCACCTTCGAGTCAGACTGAAAACCTGAGCTGTGCCTGTGGCAGCAGACAAGCTGTTAGAGCGTCAGGGCAAAGAACAGCGCCAGGCACAAAATAAGTCAGACGGCAGACCGAAGCAGAACCCTCCATTAAGCTCTATTTCTGTCTGGTTATTTTCAGGCTTTTACTTTGAAGTGGTGATGCTGTAAAAGTGACAGGCAGATTTACTGAGAAACAGACGTTCAGGGACTCAGGAGTCACTTTAAAGACTTTATAAAGAGCAAGAAAACTGGATCAGGGTGGTCTAGTTGTTTTCAGCGTGACAGCTGTAAACATCAACAACAGTAGCAGCCAGGCTCAACAGCAAACCACTTCCTGCCACTGTGCGAAACTGAATCCAAAATATCGTGAAACCGCAGCTGCCGCCTGGTTTTGTGAAACATTTTCCACAGGGATTCTGAGGAGCAGTGACCAAAGGCGGAGCTGCGGTATCAGGCCGCCAATGTTGTCAGACTGAGCCTCAAGTGTCAAGTCTGAGAGCAGAGGGGAAACGCTACTGAGCATGTGCCTTGGCCAGACAACACATAACAGACCCAGGCTCATGCATGAGGTGACCACCATCTTTGAGTCCAGATCTACTTGATCCTGGGGTGTGACCTGAGGAGTTCACTGAAGGACCACAGGAATCCATTTAATGAACCTCAGAGTCTATAATAACAAACTCAAGACCCCTGCGCCTTCATAGACCCCAAGAAATTCCAGTAGAGCCCAAGGAACCTATTTTATGACCCGTATAATGTCATCAAGGATCTGTGCAAGCCTGGAACCCTGAAGAGTTTTCTAAAGACTCATAACTTCTCAGAAAGCCTGAACAGACCCCCCTGGAGCCCAAATCCTACTAAATGCATTATTAAAACCTTTAAGGATCTGGTGGCCATTTCCCAGGATCTCACCAAGAATCCTTTTTGAACGATCACAGGTCTTTAAGGAGGTACAGTTTCCAGAGGAAAACAACTCGCAGAACCTGCAGTTCTCATACAAGAACCCAGTAAAAATTCTTTGGGGAACCCTGGGAACCTCCGGACCTCCACTCACACCTCTGAAACATGGACAAGGCTTCAGTCCCTGAAATCTCCTGGAGGACCCTGGGAACCTTCCCACACTTAAAATTTCTGTTTCTTGACCTGATGAGTTTAACAGCTGCCAGGTCCTTGGGGGGGGGGGGGGGGGGCTACGTCTGAGATACTCTACCTGCTCTGTCAGGTGACATACAACTACTGCGGGAATAGGAAGGCCGTGTCTTCAAAATAAAAGCCGATTAGTTACTGTAAAATAGGTTTTCAGGAAGAGAATATTTTTCAAAAACCAGGCAGGACTGTGAGAGAATTACCGACCTCATGTCTCATTAGACGTCAGTCAGTCAGTACTGTCTGTACTAAAGTTCAAAACTTTGACCTCCACTCTCAGTTTTCTACCTGTTATTCCGCTGGACCTGCTTTCTACCGAGTTTCTTTGGGTTTCTAATCTATATTATGTTTTTTGTTTTACATGCACCAATAAATATTGTGAGTGTTGATTAATCGGTTCTCAGAAAAAAACTGATGCTGAATCATTTCAGAGGGACTCAAGAGCGGAGAATATTTAGGCTTTGGCTCCGGTGTGGTTCTCCGGACACCTGACACATCCGGTGGACCTCTTTCCATTCTCAAACCGTGTTTTCTGTACCTGTCACTGGAATGAAAGTGCAGAGGAGGATTTCAGGAAGCAGCTTCATCCTCTGGTGTCCCGGTGAAAACGCATTCGCCAGAGTTTTATTTTTAAGGGTGTGACCGGATGTGTTGTGTTTTATTTTGGCAGTCTTGACGCTCCTCGTGTTTGTACAGATGCAGCGCGAGCGGCTCAGCTGTTCAGACCCGGGTCTCGGACTTTAACGTAAACCCGGTTTACTCCGTTTTCAACAGAAACCGGATTCTGTGTCAGAACGCGAACTTTTATTCTTTAGATTTTCCCGAGAGGCAGGTCCCTCAGACATTTTCGGCTCTTCCTTCTGGTCTTTTCTGAGTCTCTGAACTGGACACGGACCTGGGTCAACTTGGCATCACCTGTCTGTCCCAGTGACGGTATTTGGAGCGGAACAGTCCGGGTTAAAATGTTAGTCCTCCTGAGTCTCTGTCTCACCTTCAACACTTGTCGGGCCTTCCCCAACCAGCTGCTCGACCTCGGAACCGAGCTGCCCGACCTCACCTCCCTCAGCGACCCGTTCCTGGATTACGACCAGCTGGATGAGGAGCTGGGAGGCGGCGGTGGCCGCAGCGGGAACGGATCCGCCTGCGGACCGTGTGAGCCGGACCTGTGCCCGGAGACCCGCGGATGCCGGGCTGGCCTGGTGCCGGACTCTTGCGGCTGCTGCAAGGAGTGCGCAAACCTCGAAGGTCAAGCCTGCGACCCCGGGGACCGCAGCGTCTATTATGGGCTGTGCGGGACCGGGATGCGGTGTCAGAAGGACCCGCGTCCTGCAGGAGGATTGGGAGAGGAGGAGGAGGAGGAGGAGGAGGAGGAGGAGGTGTGTGTGTGTGTGAGGAGCAGGAGGCGGTTTGTGGCAGCGATGGAGGAACATACATGAACATGTGCCAGTTCAGGGAGGCCGCGTTCTCCAAACCCGAGCTCAAGATCAGAGGGAGGGGGCCCTGCAGGACAGGTAGGACACACCTGGATGGTTACCTGTCTACCTGGCTGACTGTCTGTCTGACTGACTGTCTGTCTGTCTGTCTGACTGTCTGTCTGACTGACTGTCTGCCTGTTTTACTGACTGACTGTCTGTCTATTTGACTGACTGACTGCCTGTTTGACTGACTGTCTGTCTGTCTGTCTGTCTGTCTGTCTGTCTGACTGACTGACTGCCTGTTTGTCTGTCTGTCTGTCTGACTGACTGACTGACTGACTGACTGCCTGTTTGTCTGTCTGTCTGTCTGTCTGTCTGTCTGTCTGTCTGTCTGTCTGACTGACTGACTGCCTGTTTGTCTGTCTGTCTGTCTGTCTGTCTGACTGACTGACTGACTGCCTGTCTGTCTGTCTGTCTGTCTGTCTGACTGACTGACTGCCTGTTTGTCTGTCTGTCTGTCTGTCTGTCTGTCTGTCTGTCTGTCTGTCTGTCTGACTGACTGACTGCCTGTCTGTCTGTCTGTCTGTCTGTCTGTCTGTCTGTCTGACTGACTGACTGACTGCCTGTCTGTCTGTCTGTCTGTCTGTCTGTCTGTCTGTCTGTCTGACTGACTGACTGACTGCCTGTTTGACTGACTGTCTGTCTGTCTGACTGCCTGTTTGTCTGTCTGTCTGTCTGTCTGTCTGTCTGTCTGACTGACTGACTGCCTGTCTGTCTGTCTGTCTGTCTGTCTGTCTGTCTGTCTGTCTGACTGACTGCCTGTTTGTCTGTCTGTCTGTCTGTCTGTCTGTCTGTCTGTCTGTCTGTCTGACTGACTGCCTGTTTGACTGACTGTCTGTCTGTCTGACTGCCTGTTTGTCTGTCTGTCTGACTGACTGACTGCCTGTCTGTCTGTCTGACTGACTGACTGCCTGTTTGACTGACTGTCTGCCTGTTTGACTGACTGTCTGTCTGTCTGTCTGACTGACTGACTGCCTGTTTGACTGACTGTCTGCCTGTTTGACTGACTGTCTGTCTGTCTGTCTGTCTGACTGACTGACTGACTGCCTGTTTGACTGTCTGTCTGTCTGTCTGACTAACTGACTGACTGCCTGTTTGACTGTCTGTCTGTCTGACTGACTGACTGACTGCCTGTTTGACTGACTGTCTGTCTGTCTGTCTGACTGCCTGTTTGTCTGTCTGTCTGTCTGTCTGTCTGTCTGTCTGTCTGTCTGTCTGTCTGACTGACTGACTGCCTGTTTGACTGACTGTCTGCCTGTTTGACTGACTGTCTGTCTGTCTGTCTGTCTGTCTGACTGACTGACTGCCTGTTTGACTGACTGTCTGTCTGTCTGTCTGTCTGACTGACTGACTGACTGCCTGTTTGACTGTCTGTCTGTCTGTCTGTCTGACTAACTGACTGACTGCCTGTTTGACTGACTGTCTGTCTGTCTGTTTTACTGACTGACTGTCTGTCTATTTGACTGACTGACTGTCTGTCTGTCTGTCTGTCTGTCTGTCTGTCTGACTGACTGTCTGCCTGTTTTACTGACTGACTGTCTGTCTATTTGACTGACTGACTGCCTGTTTGACTGTCTGTCTGTCTGACTGACTGACTGACTGCCTGTTTGACTGACTGTCTGTCTGTCTGACTGACTGTCTGTCTGTCTGTCTGCCTGTTTGACTGTCTGTCTGTCTGTCTAACTGTCTGCCTGTTTGACTGTCTGTCTGTCTGACTGACTGACTGCCTGTTTGACTGTCTGTCTGACTGACTGACTGACTGACTGAATGCCTGGCTGACTTACTGCCTGGCTGACTGACTGTCTGTCTGACTGACTGACTGAATGCCTGTTTGACTTACTGCCTGGCTGACTGACTGTCTGCCTGTTTGACTGTCTGTCTGTCTGACTGTCTGCCTGTTTGACTGTCTGTCTGTCTGACTGACTGACTGCCTGTTTGACTGTCTGTCTGTCTGTCTGTCTGTCTGTCTGACTGACTGACTGAATGCCTGGCTGACTTACTGCCTGGCTGACTGACTGTCTGTCTGTTTGACTGACTGTCCGTTTGACTAACTGTTTGACTGTCTCTCGTCCCTGGTTGACCCTCCTTGTGGCCCAGACTAAACCCAGTTTCCTGTGTGTCTCTGTCAGTCCCCATCATCAAGGTTCCTCCTCAGAGTCAGGTGAATGGGTCCGGCAGCAGCCTGGTGTTTCTCTGCGAGGTCTTTGCGTTTCCAATGGCTCTGGTGGAGTGGAGGAAGGAGGGCCGAGATGTCGTCCTGCCCGGAGACGACCCCCACATCTCTGTCCAGGTACAGGGCCAGCTGTTAGCCTAGCGTAGCTCCAGGACTGGAAGGACCTGAAGCTGTTGGCCTAGCTTTACAGAGCGAGACAAAACTTGACTCAATCTGGTTTTCTGTCTGTCACCCAGTCCCGGGGTGGCCCCCTGAAATTCGAGCTCTCCAGTTGGCTGCAGATTGAGGGGGCAGGGCCAGAGGACTCAGGGACCTATCAGTGCATAGCGCGTAACAACCTGGGATCTGTCTCCGCCGCTGCTGTACTGGGAGTACTGGGATCAGGTGAGAAACCAGAGTTGTATTTCAGACAGTAGCTCCTGAGCAGCTGGTCACACCTGGGGTTGATTCAGTCGTCTCGTTTGGACTGGAGCTGGGCAGGTCAGGTGATTTTAATCCAGTCATTTTTACTCCTTCCCCACTAATTTCACCTTTGTCATGGAACAGACGGTTTGTGGATGAATGTGCTGGGTTTTGTTTTTGTTAATGAAATTAACACAACACCCGTGTGTGTGTGTGTGTGTGTGTGTGTGTGTGTGTGTGTGTGTGTGTGTGTGTGTGTGTGTGTGTGTGTGTGTGTGTGTCAGAGGAGCTGTCGTCCTACCTGGCCAACAGCGTGTCAGAGATGAAGCAGCTGATGGACACTGCAGACTACGACCAGGACTTCTACTGACATCTGATGTTATTTCATTTCCCCTCTGTTGGACCTTCGAAGACAGTAAACACATCATCATCATCATCATCATCATCATCATCATCATCATCATCATCTCACGCTCAGGTGACTGATGGCACAGACTTAATCATGCATTTTGTCTCAGTGATTTGGCCTCTCTCCACTGCAGAGGACCAGAGACTCGACAGATTCTCCTTCAGACCTGTTTGTTTCCAGCTCTGTACTAATAAATATGACAGTGTGTGTGTCCCTGAGTCCAGATCCCATCCAGAGACTGGCAGCACCAATCAATGTGGTGAATCCAGAACCTGGTTCAGCTTATGGGTCTGAGCTGTAGACCTCCATTGTTGTCCAAAAACTATTAAAAACCCAGAAGGGACCCACACCGCTGACCTGGCTCACATGGTTCTTCCTCACCAACAATGGGAGGCCCGTCTGTTTCCAAAAACCAGGTCCAGACTCTGCTGTGAGAGGAGAGAAGGTGCAGTGGAACCAGAGACTGTAAGGAGCGACGTCCGTTCTCAGCGTCTGGAGCTGGTTTTTAGAGTAAAACATGGTGACAAAGTTCACTTTGACTGGTTTTACTGTCTTTGTGGAAAATAGCAGAAAGACAACATTTATTTGGATGTTATTATTCTCCCTGTATGCTAACGTTACTCAGGGCGGGTTAGGGTTCGGAGTTTTGCAGACGCAGCATGAACGCTGGTTTGTTTCCTGTCAGTTCTGTCAGTGTGAAAAAGAAACTTTTATATTACAAGTATATGTAAAAAAACTACAGCATCCATTTTGTGTAACACTTAATTAATTAAGATAATCCACCTCGACTGACGGGTCTTTTATTTTACCTTCGTCTTCAGTCTGGTTTGAATGTGTCTGCTCTCAAACAGACTCCCACACCTGCGGTTAAATCCAGGTAACCACTAGTCTCATTGGTTTAGATGGTGGTGAAGCCAGTGTTGCCAATTAAATCTGTACATTTACCCAAGTACTTCAGTAAACTGTTTGAAGTATCTGAGACAGAGTTTGTACTTTTTACTGCACCACATTTATCTGATAGACCTTCTAATCCAGAAGAAAACCCAGTAGGTCCAGAGTCAGGACCAATGAACCTGAATTGTGTGGCTGTGGTTTAGGGAACCATACAGCTGCATGTCATCACAGTCACAGGTGTGTTTGAGAAGGAACTGAGGAAATAAAGGATTTCACCTGAAGGTGAGCAACAGATTTGACAGGACTGAAGCCAGAGACAGTTTCTCCTCACCCTCTAAACCATGTTCATCTTTATGATTGCTGGATGGTTTTATTGCTCATGTTTTTCAACATGAATTTCTGTCTTCCGTTGTTTTGTTTTGGGATGGGTCCAGTATTTTGGACCCCTGTTTGAGGAAACCTTGTCCCACAGGGTTTAATAAAGTGTAACACTGAGCAGTGACAAGGTTTAATCACATCTAGCAGAATGTAGGTAAGATGTGTTGGAGCCTGAACTGCTCAGGCAGCAGGACTTCCTGAACCAGATCTGGAGATCGTCTCCACTGTGTGTGTCTGTGTTTCCATTCAGAGGAAACTGAAGCAACATGTGGTGAATCTATTAACCAGCAAAAACACAGCAGCTTCTCACTGATTTCAGTCTGTTTTATCACGTGTCCCCGCCTCTGTCATGTGACACCATCCACTGTAAACTCGGGTCACAGGTCGTTATTCTATGGGTTCGTAACAGCAAATGTGAGGAAACTTTAAAAATGTTGGCCCTTATCTAAGAGCAGAAAAGACTGGGAGCATAATGTTGGTGTGGATTCAGTGAGTTTGTTGTCAGCTGCAACTTTAGACCCATTTTCTGTCAAGTTTATGGTTTTGTTTCCATTTCCAGCAGCAGAACTGACAGTGATCAGCTGCTGTTTGCAGTGAACCCATGGGTGCACAGACAACTGTCCCTGGACCCCTGTGGTACTGAAGGAAACTTAGAAACAGCAGGATTTTCAATGAGGTTCTGCAGCCTCTGTTTCCTCTGTTTATTGTGGAGAGACATCAGAGATTATGAGATCCACAGGAAGTCACACTGGATCATATCAACATGTGTTTCATGTCACGTTCATGTTTCACTCAGGTCTCATGAGTTTTTGATGGAAACAGGAAGTAGACCAAACAACACCAAACAGGGTTGAGCACTCCCACAGCAGCTACACCTGTGTCATACATTTATTTCTATTCGTTTGCACACGAAAGTGAAACATGAACCATGTGACCGACACATGTGGGTGTGTGGAGCGTTGACGAAGCTGTGACCTTCCTCACACAAAGACATGAAACTAACACACATTCTTCTTCTGTGGTGGTTGAACAGCAGCAACTTGAGAATCTGAAGTCGGCTCAGACTCAAACAGGTGGAGGACACAGACACCAGACTTTCCTCTCCAGCAAAATCTTTGTCGTGTTTTGTGTTCTGTGTCAAAGTCACATGTCCACATACTTTTGGCCATGTGGTTTACGTCTTGTATTTTAGGAAGAGTTCAACTTTTTCCATCCAAAATGAAAAACAGATCTTAGAGACTGAGACAGTGTTTGTCTCTAGATATCTGACTAAATATATAAGATTTATGAATTCATCACAAGAGATGATGAGACGACTTTAGAGCCCAGACACTGAGGCGATAATGAGACCAGATGCTACTAACGTGCTTCGAATGCAGAGTTTGAGCTAAGACCTACAACACTGGTGCGGCTCCCCGGTCTGTCTGCAGAGTGAATCCAGGAAATACCAATAGATTCACTGCAACCTGCAAATAACTTCCAGACCTCATCCGCCAATCCCTGCGCTCCCCTGGAGCCTGGAAATGTATTTCTTTGCTCAGAATCCATGGATAAACAGGGTTTCATACAGATGGAAGGTTTCCAGGATGTTTAGCTGGAGCTAATTTACAGCTTTTATTTGATTTTCTTCAGTGACACATCAATCAGCGTCGCTGAGACTATGCCAGTGTGAGACAAAAGGCTCATTCTTGATCAATCAACCATGAAAACAAACATGCAAAATTCAATCGAGAGAAAACATGAACCAGCTGAACAGCAGAAAACAAACTGATCTATGCACAAGTTCCCATCAACACTGTAAAAGTGATGGAACTGAAGACTTTTATTAGACATATATATGTTTAAACTCTGTGTGGCTGCGTGTATTCCATGTTATACGTTCACTGTTTATATACATACAAATATTTGTGTTTATTTTCAGACAGATCTGCAGTACCTCGGTTGGCCGCAGTTGCACCGCCCGGCCTCTAGGGGGCGACACAGCAGCTACAGCATCAGCGAGTTCAGTCTGTTTACATGTAGCCGAGCTAGCGTCGCTTCCGCTAACAGCTTTAGCTTCTGTGGAGCGATAAGGTGGGTCCAATTAAAGTTCGGTTCCGTTAAACGACACGTTTTTACTGGTTGTTTGCTTTCAGGCAGAGTGACGCTCCGTGTGAACAGTTAATTCGGACGTTTTATTCATTTTAGTTTTAGGTTCGTCTCCCACAGCATGTCCCACACACCTTCTGTTTCAATATGTGTGAGGCTCATCTTCTTTAGGACACGATGTAAGGTCTCTGCGGACTTCCTTAATGCAGAGTGTCTGTTTTTAAGTAACACCTGGTGTCAAAATATTTGGGTTTGGAGACAAACTAGTTACTGTTTACAGTTTACACTGCTTTTATTGTAGTAATGTTTGAAGGGGCTTTTACTTTGATATTTCCGGTGTAACTTTAATAACTGATGACTTTTGTACCCATCACTGCAGGTGAGGTCAAAGGTCAACTCGCCTAGCCTTTGCCATGGGCAAACAGCAGCGGAGGACAGACAGGTGAGAACTGGTCTTTGTGATCAACTGGTCACTGGTTACTGGTCTTTGTGGTCGTATATTCTGTGAGGACTAAACTAGACCTGTCCTGTGTGGAGAAAACCTGCTGTAATTAATTAATTATTTTTGTTTTGATAAATGCTGATGAGAGATGGTGATTGTTTTTTTTACCCTGAGCAGCTGAACAGCTGCTTGAAGTTCATTGCTGGTTTGCAGGTTTCTGATCATCCACCTCCTGTCTGCTCCCCCTGCAGGTGTTTTCTACATTCACCAGGTAACGCTGTGTCGCGGGTTCAGTTCCCTGTTGGCCCTGTACAGAAGAGGCAGCCTCCACCTCAGCAGGTAGGTAACAAGCAAGCTCCACCTCCACCTGCTGCCTCTGTCGTGGATTCACCTCACACTTAGTTTTCTTCGTCAGGTGTCAGGCAGGAAGTGGGCAGGACCAGGTACAGGAAGTGCTGACAGCTGGCCGTGCAGCAGCAGCTCCACCACCACAGAGAAAGAGAGAGGAGACCCAGGACCTGCCGGAGGTTTAGGAGAGTTGGAGTCCAAGAGAGCAAAGCTGGACGGGTCGTTGCCTTAACAGCTGATTTTATTTCTGTCATAATTTCCGTGTTTATGTCCAGTGTGGCGGAGCACAGCGCCCCCTACAGGCTGACACACTCATTACAGCCACATGATCCAGTCTTTTATAGAAGAGAGAGAAAGAGAGAGCAACAGAAAGGAAGGCAGGGTTATCATTAAGAAGGAGGTGGAAGGGCTGTAACTATACCTGAGAGTACCAGGTGGACCAGTTTAAACTATATTTAGTTGAAATTATACATCTGCACTGTGATAATAGCTTCTTCTCTACTGTCTGCAGAACAGCCAGTCAGCAGTCTGAGGACCCAGGCTGTGTTTACACCTGCAGGTGTGATGTTATCTGCTTATCAGCACAGTCACTGTAGATCATGACACTTCAACACATAAAAAACTATTCAGTTCTGCAGAAATATCAAACCCTTGTTTCTGTTATTAGACATAACCAGAGGTCCTTTTCTGGGTTCAACCAAAATGGGTCCCAGTTAAAATCCCAAATGTATAATCATTTACACCTGCCTTCCTTAGTCTGTGCTCATTGTTCCTCTGGTCCCCACACACCAAATATCATGTGATAACCAAGGTCCATATGAATGAGTCCAGCTGTGGAGACGTTTGGATGGAATTACAGCTCAACAACAAGCTTGTCTGAAAGGTTTGATTTGTGTCTGCAGATCTGAGGAGGCTGTACTTCTGACCAATAAAGAGAAAGACCAGGGCTCATGTGGTCAACCAGGAAGCAATAGCTGCTCTGCAGGAGGTGAGTATGGGAGATGTAGTCACATTTATCTATTTTTTTTAATATTATAAATCTGGTTAATAAACGCCTTGTGTTTACCACGATCCACAGATAAATATCCATTCCTGCACGCCTGGAATAACAAAACCTTCTTCTTGTGTGTGTGTGTGTGTGTGTGTATGTATGTTTCATCAGAGGCTGTTTTGGCCAAAGTTCCTGCTCCAGACCAGCAGCGGGCAGCAGAGCACAGTGAGGACAGCAGAGCTGCTGAGGTGATCAAACTGGGTTTACATGCACCTGAAAATGTTCCTGTCCAGGGAGAACTCCAAACAAGATCTTGTAGGAAATGGTGAATTGTATGAACTAGCTGTAGTTTTTTAGGAAAACACTGACAGGTTCATTTATTTCTCTACACAAGCAGTACCTTTCATACTTTAAGTGAATTTTGCTGATGATATTTACACAGTTGTGTACTTGTAGTTGTAGCGCAGTATTTTCACAGTGTAGTGTTACTTTTGCTAATGCAGTAGTGGACTTCCACAGGTAGATTTCTGTTAGGCTTACAGGTAAAGACCAGTGTGTGGGCCGGTTAGCCTTGCCAGCTCCTGCAGGCTCTGTTTACAACCTGCAGGTAGGAAAGGGAAAGGGGAGTGTTGAGATGATGGAGATGATGATGGAGATGATGATGGAGATGATGATAAAGATGATGGACAGATGATGATGGAGATGATGATGGACAGATGATGGACAGATGATGATGGAGATGATGATGGACAGATGATGGACAGATGATGGAGATGATGCCTTCTCAGGGGACACTAACACAGTCTGTAATGTTTCTTCAGCTACGACTGTGGTGAGTCCTCCCTCACAGACGTCAAGTGGAAATCTTTTTGTGTTGTGTGTGTGTGTAGCTGCAGACCGTGGGGTCACTAAAGGTCACCATCCAGCGGAGCAGTGAGAGCAGAGAGTTTGGACAGACGGACAGAACAGCAGACAGACAGACAGGTGGACTCCACTGTCACGTCTGCGACCTCAGCTGTAGCTCTCTGCAGGTGAGAAGCTGGTCCTCAGGTCGTTTCATTTGAAGTCACATATGATTATAAAAGTAAATGAGATTAATATTCTAAAACATCATGTGGGAAAAAGTAGTTTCATTCGTGTGTCTGTCTGTCTGTCTGTCAGGTGTTTCAGGAACACATGTCAGGATCAGGACACCTGAAGAAATTGCAGCAGATCACACACTCCATCTGCATTACCACAAACACACTGCAGCAAAGGTATGAGCGCCCACCCCCACCCAGACCCAGCTGGGATTCCCTTGTTTGTCTGATCTGAAACTGCCTCACAGTTTCCACAGTTCTATGTCCAGTCAAGACCGTTTACAGAACAAGTCCCACTGATCCAGCTGTGATGTTTTAGGGGTGCACATGACTGGTCCAGTTTGCAGCTGTTAGAAAATGTGTGTAGTTTCCTGAAGTAGAAACAAAGCTGTGCAGGTGAAAACTGTCCAGGTCTCAGTAAATGTGATGTGAATGTTGGATCCTCCAGCAGCTTCACACCCTGTGGCTGAGTCTAATATTGTTGGGACAGACAGCTCTGCTGTTGTTGTTGCACCTGTAGGTGTCTCATTATCCTTCAGGATAATATCCTTTATTTAGGCAACAGGAAACTGTACATGTGAATTTAGCTCATTTCCTCTTCAGTGGGAGAGACAAGCAAAGGAAACTTCAGGTTCAGGTGGGCTGTACCTCTGTGTGGGCTCAGTGTTAATGTCCTGTCGTCCTCCAGGGGGCGCCGTCCTGCCGCTCAGCGCTGGTGTGACACCTGTCAGATTCACTTCAGTGGCAACGTGATTGTTCACCGACGCACCGAACAGCACAAGGTAAGAGGCAGCGCCGCCCTCAGGGGAGGCCTCGTGTTAGTGCCGCTCACTGCAGCTGTGTCTCTCTGGTCCAGATGTGTAAGCAGCTGTGTCTCTCTGGTCCAGATGTGTAAGCAGCTGTGTCTCTCTGATCCAGATGTGTAAGCAGCTGTGTCTCTCTGGTCCAGATGTGTAAGCAGCTGTGTCTCTCTGGTCCAGATGTGTAAGCAGCTGTGTCTCTCTGGTCCAGATGTGTAAGCAGCTGTGTCTCTCTGGTCCAGATGTGTAAGCAGCTGTGTCTCTCTGGTCCAGATGTGTAAGCAGCTGTGTCTCTCTGATCCAGATGTGTAAGCAGCTGTGCCGGCCCTTCTGTCCCGTGTGTAGACGTCACTTCAGGACTCCCAGGAAGTTTGTGGAGCACATGAAGTCTCCAGAACACAAACAGCAGGTCAGCTCCCACAACATCCACTTTGGTCTGGTCGCACCTTCAGGAGCTACCGGCGTGTGCCGCAGCGCAGGTGAACTGAAGGTGAGTTTGATTTACGGCCTGTCTCCTCCCAGGTGCAGCTGGAGGACGCTCAGGAGGAGGAGCTCATCACTGTGGACGCTGTCGGCTGCTTCGAGGGGGAGGAGGAGGAGGAGGAGGGAGTAGTGGTTGCTGATGAAGACGACGAGGAGTCAGAGGAGAAAGTGTCGGAGGTACGAGCTCAGCTCTCACGTGAATTTCATCTGATATGTGAAAGTAGTAACTGAGTGGTGTTGACTGTGCTGACAGAACCTCTGAACGTCCAGTTAAAATAATGTTTTTGAAAACTGCGTTACAGACGGTGGATCCTGAGGGAACGGACAATGACGTCCACGGTACGTTCCTGTGAATTATTGTTGTGACCTTTATTTACACAGAGCAGCTACAGGAGCTTTGTCTCACTTCTTCGTTTTCACCAGTCTAAGTGAAGCCACTGTAAGTTGATCGCCCCCTGGTGGCTGGTTGCAGCAAAGGTCATAACGAGATGTTTGTGAGGACAGATGTGACAGCTGTTTCTGAGCTGTGTCCATCCTGTCACAGAGAAATCATCACCTGCCATGTCCAGACCTCCTTCATTTACTGCGTATAAACACACACGAGATCCTGCGTTAGTTTGGTGAGAGAGAAACACTGACGCTGGAGGCGGAGCTCCAGCTTCTCAGACCAATCAGAGGCCTTGGTGATGATGGACAGTTGTGTGTGTGTGTGTGTGTGTGTGTGTTGGTGTGTTAATAATAGAATGTTGTAAAATCTGACAGGAAGCAGTTTTGTGGTTCCTGTGTCCGGCTTCCTGTGTCGACTCTGCAACAAGTTTTTCTCCAGAGAGTCGACAGCACGACACACACACTGCAGGACACGCACACACACCCTCAAACTGCAGGTAACACGCACACACATACACACACACACCTCCATTTGCATGTGTGTGAATGAACATGTTGAAGTGGCTCCCATACAGCTCACACTGTGCTGATCGCCCTGAACCTTAATGTACTTCCTGTCTGTCCGTCCTGGAAAGCGGTCCCTCCTCTGTTGCCCTTTCTGCCATTTTTCCTGTTAAAGGATGTTTTAGAAGGGCAGCACAGTTGTTTAGTGGTTAGCTCTGTTGCCTCACATCAAGAAGGTTCCTGGTTTGAAACCCATCAGGGGCCTTTCTGTGTGGAGTCTGCATGTTCTCCCTGTGCTTGTGTGGGTTTTCTCCAGGTACTCTGGTTTCCTCCCACAGTCCAAAAACATGTATGTCAGGTTGATTGGTGACTCTAAATTGCCCATAGGAGTGAGTGTGAGTGTGTGAGGTTGTTTGTCTCTATGTGGCCCTGTGATGGACTGGGGACCTGTCCAGGGTGGACCCCTGCCTTTCACCCAAAGAGATGTACATGTGACCTGAAGAGGTGTCACTCTGTCTATTTTATCAGGATCCTTTTGGTGCTGCTACCCAGAATGCATTTGGAAGTCTAATCCCAGGATGTTCAGTAGTATCTGGATGTTGTTGTGTTTCAGAGCCACAGAGCTCAGGGCAGAAACTCTGGCTGTGAAGGAGGAACGAGGACAGAAGGCGCTGACCTGACCTGCGTCCCACAATGCACCTGTGTGCCCAGGTGATGTCACCCTGCTGCCTATAGTACAGTCGAACCGCCTGATGTTCAGGGTTTTCAGGCCCTTACATCAGGATTGGATAATGTTTTCATCCCGCTCTGACACCTGGAGGCTGTCGGAGGAACTGCAGCCTAAACATTTTAGATGCTGAGGGACACCTTCTCTGTAGTGGTCCAGACAGACTTCGACAAACCCTGACGCCATGAGTCCTTCACGTGACTTTTGGTTTCAGCTTGTGAGAAAAAGGACTTGTCTTTATTTTGTCTTTGTCATTTCCACAACTATTGTTCAAAAAATCTGTTAAACACGTTTATGGTTTTTCTGTCCTTGCCCTCTCAGATCAGATAAAAACGTCTCACTCATCAATATAAAATGATTTCATCAGTAATTAATCTGCTGATTATTTTCCTGGTTAATTTGTTAGTTCAGAAAAAGAAAAATAAATTCAATGTGACAGATAAATCAGCTCATCAACCTGTTCCAGACTCGTCCAGCCTGTTGCAGCTGTTTAGTCGCACACACTGTTTATTTCATTATTTACTGCGATTTTCGTCTCAGTCCACGTGGCAAACGTCACCGCGTCGCGCCCACAGGGGGCGCGCTCCCGCTTCTCGCAGTGGATTGTGGGTCGGAGGCAGGAGCATCATCATCATCATCCTCAGCACCGACAAAAACGGCACCGGGATCGGGACTTGGCACCGGATTCTGTCTGCACTCGGAGCCGTTTCTCCGCACTGAAGTGCCTTAACCGCGGGACGAGAGATGGGACACGGAGACCTGATGAGCCGGGCCGAGGACGTGGCGGACCAGGTGAGCTGCCGTCGACACCGGAACTCAGACTGGGCTGCGGCTCTGGTGGACCGCGAGTTCGGTCGTTTTCCGCAACTTCCGAATTCCGTTCTAAAATCCGGTGGTTTCCTGCGGCTTTGATCGGTACAAGTCGCCCCTAACGCGGCGGTTGGTCCCGGGTCTTTGGACCAAACGTTTAAGTTTTGTAAAGTTTTGGCGGAAGCGGATTGAGGGAGTCAGAAATGTAAAAGGTTGCTTGATACCGGAAATGTCTTGTAAACAAGTTCGTTATGAGCCGATGTGAAGACTGTTTGTCATGTTGTTCCGGAGGACTTCCGTTATTTTCTACCGGTCACGGTCCTTCGCCAGCGCGCAGGGAAACTTTAAACTGACAGATTTCTCAAGGGAGTCTGGTGTGACGCCTGTTGCATGTTAGAGAAGGCAGAACGACGCTGCTACGAGACCTGCATGGCAGAGGACAACAAAGCAAATGTGTCATTTTTCCCATGAGCTACGGTCGATACACGGATGCCGAGGGCAGGAGGGGGCCGCTCGGGAGCCGGGCGTCTTCAGGCATTTGCCGCCGCTGAGTCACTACAAAGTGGTGAACAAGCAAGTCTTAAATCGGCAGATTTCTCAATGGAGTCTTGTATGGCGGGTGGTAACGCCTTAAAGATCAATTAGCAGATGTTTCTAAACTTAAAGAACAAAATGAAAGATCTGAATTGTTTCTTGTTGGCTGTCGAGTTGACAAATCACTGCAACAGGTGAGCACAGAGACGCACCTTTCTAGGTCTTTGTTGACTCAGGTTGAACAAACACTTCAGGCAGTTAAAACAACATCATTCAAAGTAGATAATGCAGTAAAATGTATTTAAACCAAGAAAATAAGTGCGTCAAAGAGACAAACCTCTGGTGTTGGACCTGGTTCTGAGGTCTCGGGGCCTCTGTGGTGCTGCTGCTGCGTCCAACTGCTTGATGACGTATTATCTCTGAAAAAACTCAAACCAGGAGCCAATAGAGGCTGAAAGTCATTAACCAACCCCCCCCCCTCTGCTGCAGTTCCTGCGGACCACCAAGCACCACCTCCCCCACGTGGCCCGGCTCTGTCTGGTCAGCACCTTCCTGGAAGACGGGGTCCGGATGTGGTTCCAATGGGGGGAGCAGAGCGAATACATTGACTCCACCTGGGGCTGTGGACGCTTCCTCGCCAACATCTTCGTCCTGCTCAACCTGCTGGGGCAGCTGGGTAATTTGTACACACACCTTCAGCTCTGTCGTCTTTGGCGGAGAGCTTTGAAATCATTTTTACCCAAAGTGCATCAGTCTGGGAGCTTTGGGGTAAATGCAGGTCTGACCTCTGACCTGGTGAAGTGACATGTGAGGTGGGATGTTTGTGTGGAACTCTCTGCAGGCGGCTGCGTGTTGATCCTCAGCAGAAACTTTGTCCAGTACTCCTGCTTCGCTCTGTTCACCATCATCGCCCTGCAGGTAAACACACACACACACACACACACACACACACACCTGTGCCACATGTCAGACTCTAAGTCAGAAGTCCATTTGAATATTCAAACATTCAAGACCTTTGTTTCTCTTTTATTGCTGTTGACATGAATGTGATCATCCTGTCTGTGACGTCAACAAATGTTCAAACATTTCCCAAAATAGCAAATATGCACATGAGAAACATTTAACATTTAATGTGCAGAAATATTCTAAAGTTAAAGAGCCAAGACCACGATCACTTTAATGGACTTTAATGGACTTTAATAAAACTTCAGTCCTGATGTCAGTACATCTGATGGTGCGCAGCAAAAATAAATAGTTAATTTGGCAGATTGAATGTTCCACAACATAAACGAGTAAAAATGAAAACAGACTGAAGCTCAAGCTTCATGTTGACGTCCACGCTGCGTCCACTTCACACTTCCTGTGGGTCCTTGCACTTCGATGTACTGGGAAGTATCAGTAAAGTCCTGTGGTACTGAAGAAAACCTAGAACTGGAGCATTGTCAGGAAGGTTCTGTGCACCGTTAATTACGAGATGAGTTAGGAACAGTTTGTTGTTGGAGTGTAATGGGCGGCGGTTTGGCCTGAAACCCAGTGTGTGTTCTCTGGCTGCAGACGGTGGCCTACAGCATCCTGTGGGACCTCAAGTTCCTAATGAGGTGAGTGTGACCTGCTCTGTACAGAACCTGCAGATGTACAGAACCGGCCAGCTACATCCATTTAAAACGTTAGATTGTAGAGTGAAGTTCTGTAGCAGAGCTGCTGTTCTTGTGTGTAGGAACCTGGCGCTGAGCGGGGGCCTCCTCCTCCTGCTGGCCGAGTGTCGGGGGGAGGTTCGGACTGTGTTTGCAGGAGTTCCTTCTCTGGGCCACCAGAGCTCCCCGAAGCACCTCCTGCAGCTGGGAGGAAGGGTGCTCCTCATCCTCATGTTCATGACGCTGCTGCACTTTGACCTCAGCCTGTTCAGTGTGAGTCTACACACACACACACACACACACACACACACAGTTGAATCAGTTCCAGGTGCAGAGAATCCACCTGGGTCTTACTTTGGCTAGTTCATCACTAAAAACAGTGAAGGAACCGGTCTCCAGCGTTCAGCCAGAGATCCAGGATGTGAACCCTGGGTCTGACAGCTGTGCACATCTGGACTGGCTGTTGTCTTCAAACTACTGGTTCTCACCTTGTTCTCAGTTCTCTTTGGTTCGCACTAATGATGTCACTAGTTGGTGTTTGCAGTATGTCCGTTGTCACTATCTTACACCAACCAGTTACTTTGCTCGCTCCGGTTGTCGTCTTGCTGTAACCGGTTGCGTAGTACTAGTTATTCATCTTGTCACTAGTTATCTAACCAGTGTTCTGGTCCACCAGGCATTCAGCCATATTTCACGATGAAAACCTGACGACACAGTGAAACAGAAAAATGTTAGCAGCGGAGGGCGTGGCCAGGTGGTTTCTGGCCTCAGCTGCTCCTGGTGCTGACACAGGGGGCCGCTGAGGACGCTCAGTCCAACTTTAAGTCAGCAGGAAACGGTCTGGACCGAGTAATGACCATGTGCAACACTGAACAGGCAGTGGTCTAACCCTAACCCTGACTAGGTTCTGTTTCAGGCCCAGTTTAGGTTCTGTTTGACTCCCGTTGTAAAATGCCGACTTTGTGTTCAGATCCTACAGAACCTGGTGGGGACGGCGCTGATCGTCCTGGTGGCCGTGGGCTTCAAGACCAAGCTGGCGGCACTGACTCTGGTGGCCTGGCTGCTCTGCATCAACTTCACCTTCAACGCCTTCTGGACCATCCCCTCGTACAAGCCCATGCACGACTTCCTCAAGTACGACTTCTTCCAGACCACGTCGGTGATCGGAGGCCTGCTGCTGGTGGTGGCCCTGGGGCCTGGGGGGGTCTCTATGGACGAAAAGAAGGAGTGGTGAAAGATCGGGTCGAGGTTCTGCTCCGTGTGTCCTGTTGCTCCTTTCGTCCTGGAAAACAATAAACGTTTGTAGCGAAACGGTAAAAAAGTTTTTTTTTTGTTTTTTTTTTTAAGAAGACTGCAGACAAAGAGCGGGTCCGTTCTGACTGAAAGACCCGCCACGAACGAAAAACGTCCAAAAACCAGGCGAGATAACAATTTATGCCACAAGAAGAGCGAGACGGATCAAAACTCAAAGTTGTAGTTTTTCTGCTGGAATAAAAAATCTGATTCCGTCCTGAGCGCGTCGTCAACCGTCCTGCTTCTCTCTGGGCTCGGCCCTGCTCCCTCACTCAGCCTCTGCTCAGTGACGCTGCAGGAATTCCTCCGCTGAGATCACGTCGTTGTTTTAATTTGTGATGCGTGGCGGCGGAGGAAGCGGGTCTGGTAGCTCTGAGCTGCAGCCACGTCTTTGAGCGAGTGATGATCGACGTTTTAAACCTGCGGCTCTTAGTGATTCGTTGTTTTCCAGAGTGAAAGGAGGGATCTGATGAACCACGTGCAGGTTTTTATTTATTCCGGTTTTTCACTTTTCACACTTCCTGTTTTCATTGGAACCAATCAGGGACTGTCTATGTGTCACATGAGGTGCGTGCTGCATGATCACCACAGTCCCCGTGTTGTCTGAAACATCAGTCTACAGCCCAAGAGACTTTCAGGAGACTGAACTTTTGTTTGGGCGCTGCAGTGACTGGGCCTGTGCAGCAGGGGGAGCTGTTTACCTTCCATCAGGTAAAAACCGCTGGTCTCTGTGAAGTAGTTTCCCTGATGTCCAATAAAGAGTTTCTGAGCGTCCACAGTCAAACTAACTTGTTCTCCTCAGCCGCTGCTTTCTGGTTTCCTGTTTGCTCTTGTCCCTGAACACACCACACTGCACAATACACTCCACAGGAAATAAAACCTTCAGAATAAAATGTAGCTGCATCAGCACTTCTTGTATTTTAAATCCTGTAGTTTGCTCTTAAAGCTGAAATAACTACAATCTACATCAATGATGTTGGACTGAAAATACGATTCGTGTATTTCATTAATGAATTAAACTTTAATGATCAGATTAAGTGTAAAATGCTACAGGATCAAATGTGAAAGGAACAAGTTTAGCAGCTGGATCTGCAGACGCCACATTATCTCTGTTCATGTCACAGTAGGAACCAAACGATGGAGGGGCAATGGTGAAAACCGCACCTGGCTTAGTCTCTTCTGCTTTTATTTTGAAAGAGACAAACAGGATTGAAGAGCCTTTTGTTTTGGTGTCGGATCTTAGGAACAACTTAAATCCCAAACGATTCATGTGGAAGAAATGATGTTTCACAGGATGATGAAAATCAAACGCTGGTTGGACCCTAACAGGGAACTGTTCCGGTCTAATAATGTAAGATTCATTTTCTCAGGCTCAAGTGTCTTTGGGTTTGTTTACAGGTGTTTCCTGTTCACAGCTGTGATTGGTCCTTGGTGAACGAGCTCGAAGCTCCACTGTGAAAACACAGTTTTACCTTCTGACCTTGAGTCTTGACGTGCGCACCAGCTCAACCTGAGCGCGCACCTGTCCACACCGGAAACCTGATTTTCAGTCCAGGTCTTGGTGGATTCAACAGTTCGGGTCACCCGAGTCCAGGTGTGAATGGTTCGGTCCTCAGGGTGCAGCTGTTGGTGTTTGTTCAACATCTGCTCAGATTGTCTGCAGCAGCATGTGGGACCAGTTAGTCCCGCTCTCCTCCCGGCTTTAGACTGAGGGTCTGCAATGGGTGACGGGTCTCCAGACTGATGCACTGAATGAGCCAGTGGACAAGCAGGGCCTTCTGTCACAGCAGCAGGTCGGAGACAGTATCGGTGTCTCCGCCCGTACGGGCTGCAGGCAGGTTGAAACCAAGCACCACGTTTCAGCTGACCTCAGGAAAACAACAAGCATGGAGCTTCAGTTAGTGTTAGCCTCAGGTACATGAAGGCAGCAGCTGGACGGTGACAAGACACACACACACACACACACACACACACACAAACAGAGACACACACACACACACAGAGTTACAGCTGCTGCCTCCTGGACCAATCAATAATCATAATTGCAGCGTATTTGTTGTGTGTGGCTGGTGTTCAGGTGCTGCCCTTGGCTGCAGGTTATTACAGGCCCTGGTCACTGGCAGCTGAGTGTGTGTGTGTGTGTGTGTGTGTGTGTGTGTCAATGTGAAGGTCAAGCTGCTCTAAGTGAATATTGAACTCTTCTTCTGTGGTGCTGTCTGACCTTTTAAACAAACTGAGTTTGGGGGCTTCAGGTTTTGTTGTTTTTCTGAGAACAACAACAGGCAGTTTCTAACAATTACAGCAGTGGTACAAGAAGTACTGCGATCCTTTACTGCAGTACCACAGTGTAAAAGTCCTGCATTCCAAATGTTACTGCATTACTACCTTATATACTTCTTATTTGAAGTACTTTATATACCGCTGGGTAGCTGACGTTAACTACCTTATGTACTTCTGATTTGAAGTACTTTATATACCGCTGGGTAGCTGACGTTAACTACCTTATGTACTTCTGATTTGAAGTACTTTATATACCGCTGGGTAGCTGACGTTAACTACCTTATGTACTTCTGATTTGAAGTACTTTATATACCGCTGGGTAGCTGACGTTAACTACCTTATGTACTTCTGATTTGAAGTACTTTATATACCGCTGGGTAGCTGACGTTAACTACCTCATATACTTCTGATTTGAAGTACTTTATATACCGCTGGGTAGCTGACGTTAACTACCTTATATACTTCTAATTTGAAGTACTTTATATACCGCTGGGTATCTTGGGAAAAAGTCCAAGGTTTCGCTCTGACATGTAGTGAAGTCCAAAGATGAAGTAGCACAACATGGAAGTACTCAGGTGAAGTACTAATACCTTAGAACTGCACAAAGTCTATTGAATAATAAATGAAAATGTAAAGTGTGGTCCACAACCTGGCAACCCAACTCCCGAACGTCCCTGTCACATCCTCATCATCCTCAGTCTGTCCATGGTGAACAGATGAAGGACGTGCAGGTGGAGGTTCGGTCAGCAGGTGGAGCTGCTGCTCTGATCCTGTTCATCCACTGGTCAACGTGTTTTCTGTTTCACATCCAACATGAAACGTTTCAGCCCGGAGACCTGAGGTTGTTTCCCCGCCGAAAGAAAAAAAAAAAAAAACTTTGATTTGTAAATTAATCTGATGAATAATTCACATTCTGATGGGTTTTTAAATTGATATCAGACTAATTCTACAATCACAAATTAACAACAGTAAAAATAAAGACAACTATAACAATAATAATGGCAATAATAATAATAATAATAATAATAATTATGAACAATAATGACGACAATAACAATAGTAGTAATAATGACGGGTTATTTCTGTTATGTGTTATTGTTGTACCTGGGCCTTATATAAAAGGTGGAATTTATATTTTATTGATCTGTGTAGAAGCTTGTATTTATATATTTATACAGCTGTATTGTTCTCTTGACTTCCTGAAGAGGTAAATTTCTCACGGTATCTAAACATCCATCATGTTGTTTTCCTTCGGGTTAGGGCTGAGGGATGATGTCTGCAGCAACACGTTTTTAGATTGCAGCAGAGAAAATGAAGTGAAAATTATTTAAGGAGAAACTCGGAAAGATAAAATTCTGACAAATCAAAACACTGGTGCAAAAACCTTAAACTGCATCTTGCTGATCTGTGACAGGACCTGACAAACATGACACACGATGAATCAGTTTCCTCACGGTGCTTGTGTTTGCTTGTGAAGGCTGAGCTGTTGGCAGGAAACTAGAGGCAATAAATCATAAGAGACTGTCACCTGTGTGTCTGAAGCAGCAACAAAAACGACGTTTCCTCAGTGTGGCATCATTTCACTTCTGTGCTGCCTCTAAAGGAGCAGAGGCAAATAAAAGCCTTTATAAAGTCTGGACTGGTCTTCCTGATGATGTTAGACGAGCCTCATCTCTGGTAATGTTTAAGTCCGAGCTAAAAACTTGGTTTCATGTCCCTGCAGCCTGCACAGTAACTCACCAACCAATGGCCGTTTCCATCGTAAACAACCAGGTACAAAGTGAACAACAGCAGTTTTATGATTTTTCCCAGAGACAACATGTTGAAGGGCAGCACGTTGGTTTAGTGGTTAGCGCTGTTGCCTCACAGCAAGAAGGTTCCTGGTTTGAAACCCATCAGGGGCCTTTCTGTGTGGAGTCTGCATGTTCTCCCTGTGCTTGTGTGGGTTTTCTCCAGGTCCTCTGGTTTCCTCCCACAGTCCAAAAACATGTATGTCAGGTTGATTGGTGACTCTAAATTGCCCATAGGAGTGAGTGTGAGTGTGTGAGGTTGTTTGTCTCTATGTGGCCCTGTGATGGACTGGGGACCTGTCCAGGGTCTAATGGTCTAACCTCTCACCAACTAAAAGCTCGATCCTGTTGGATCAAACAGCTTCAACCTGACGGCTGAAGCTTCATCAACACAGGAGGTAAGAAATACTTTCCCTTAGTAAACATTAAAAAACTGATTATTTTGTGATTAATATCTTAAAATCAAAGCTCACATTCAGGCTGATGACCTGAGAAGATGTTAAAATGTAATTTATTTATGATACATCCCATCAGACTGTACAGTGTAGAAGTCTCACCACTCTCTGGTACTTCCTGTTTAATTTCCTGTCACTTATCGGCCGACATGCTTGGCGGTACAGAGTCCCATACAGAGAGCCGATATCTGCCCATCTATCGGTCGAGCAGAACATGCATCTGATAAAGTTTGTTGTGTTTTGTATTTAACTGTGTTTATGAACAGTGCGCACTGTGATCCTGCTGCTGCTGGGTGTGAGCGGCTCCATCAGGCTATTGATCTGATTGATTCTTCTCTAAGGACACCTAATGAAATCCTGCAGGCCAACTTAAACGATATCAAAGGCTGTTCAAAGGCAGGGAGCAGTGAAGCAAAGCATGCTGGGTACAGACCTGCAGCTCCGACTGTTGCCCCATAATGTCAGGTAAGTCTGACGTGTCTGTGCATGAATCATCTGTAAAATGTAAAATGTGTGTGAGTGTGTGTGTGCTCACACTGGATCCACATGGGGCCTTGTTCCTTCTGTATGTGTTTCTGTGTTTAGTGCAGTGTACAAATATTTGTTTCACTGTTTTGGTTTGAAAAATGAAATTCTGATCCTTTACAGCTTCAAAACAAAGATCCAACTGAAATTCTGCCTCCAAGAAAAAGCAGCACCAGCTCCAACAAATAATAAAAGGCAGGTAAAAAACACACTGATGGCAGCGAAATCACGTGTAGTGCGGCTTACGGGAGATATTCCAGGGCTCATTTATTCTTTTTCTTCCTCCCTCATTTCTCCTCGTCCTCGTTGACTCCTCTTGACCTCCTCCTCTCCTCTCTGAAGGAGACAGAGGAATGTGAAGAGGCTGAGCGCAGGAGAAAAGAGCAGACAGAACTGAAAAAGTCTCAGTGAGGACTGAGTCGCCCTTTAGCCTCCAAACACGGAAAGAACCAAACAGGTGCAGTGGAATCTGCAGAAGAAAAGCTGAGTCTGTCCTGTTTCACATTCCTTTGACAGATGTGACGCAGCTGTTTGTGCTGAACATGGAGTCCATCAATGACACCAGACCGATGAAATGATTGACAGCAGGAATCTGCAAATAAACCTCTTCAGGAGCGACATGTTGTTAATAATTGTTAATGTAGGTGGGGGTTGTCAGGGGTCAATGGAAACTAATGGGTTGAACTTTGACCTTTGTGGGTGTTCAGGTGAGTTACCTGATGATGGCACAGGTGGGAGGGGTCAGAAGTGAGGTCAGGAACAGGTGGGGGGTGGATTGAGATAACATCACACACACACACACACACACACACACACACACACACACACACACACAGAGCGAGTTACCTGAGTGTGTATCAGATAAGGCAGATAAGGCTATGTAGCGTAGCGGCTAATGTCAGCTAATGATGACATCACATCTTCCACCTGAGCTGTGGGCGTGTCTAATGTCACTGCCCTCACATCTTAGTCCCTCCCTGTTCATGATGAGGAGACCAGATGACCTTTCCTCCCACGGCTCATCTACTGTTTCTCTAAGAACCTTGTGAGCCATGTTCTGATGAGCTGATGACTGAAGTGATTTGGGCATTTAGGCTTTTTCTGAAAATGGAAACAGGATGAAAACACGAGGTGTTGGGTGGTCAGTGACTCCGCCCCCCATGGCGCTCTCTGTACATTTAGCCTGATCTTCTTCCAGATGAACTGAGCCACATTGTTTCCAGCTCACCAAGGAGATTGAATATCGACCACCGCTGACCCCGGACCGCCCGCCCACGCCCCCCTATGGGGCGGCGGCAGCCATGTTGGAGGTCCTGAATCTGTGAACAGCTGACTGTCTCATACCTGTCACTGGTCACATGATCATCTGGTTAGTGCACGAGCTAACGTTGCTACTAAGATTTAAATGAATTGTTCCTGTACCAGAACTCAAACAATTACTCAGCCACTATAACAACAACAACAATTATAACAACAATAACAGCAATAATTATAATAATAATAATAATAATTATTATTATTATTAGTAGTAGTAGTATTATTATTATAACAGCAATAATAATTGTAATAATTATAATTATTATAACAATAATTGTAAAAATAATAATAATTATAATTATTATTAACAATAATTATAACAAAAACCAAAAACAATAATAATTGATAACAACAGTAACAACAATTGACTACAACAATTCAAGTCAATTAAAAATGAATCAGTAACTAAAACGATTCGTTTGGTCTTAATGACGTAAAAAGCCAAATGTGAGGTCGCAGGTTCTAAACTTCGTTCTACATTTTAGTTTGGGCAGGTTCACTGGTCAAAATGTTTGGGGTTCGTTCTGGACTAGAGTAACTCTGGTCTGGAATAAGGTTCTGCTGTAGGTGAGGGAACCATGCTGTCCCTGAGGTCCATTTTCTTTCTGTGTCGGAGGAAAACTGACAAAACATGTTGTTGCTGCGACGCCATAATGTTTTCAAACTAGCAGCTAACTCTCGTTTCTCATCATCAACCTGAACAAAACTAAGAAAATGAAACAGAAAAAAGTGAAAGACAGCTCAAATGGAAACGTCAGCATTTATAATGTTCTGCACTTCTCTTTCACTGATCTTTGTTTTCAGCACAGTGTTTATTTAATGATGTTTTTCGGTGGAGAACAAGTGTTTTGGTGTGAGCTGGTGAAATGACCGCTCCTAAATGGCCGACCGGATTGTCAGTAAGTGCCGTCTTCAGTAACTCTGCTGATCTTCATTCAACTGTGTTTTGCTGCTGCTGAGTGAATGGATGCGTCTGCTCTCGTCCCCTGCGTCGCAGTGAATAAGATAAAAGCTTGATTATCCACCTGCTGCTGAGGCTCCAACACAAGGCCAGAGGGAGCCGAGAGCTCTCAATGATGCTTTTAATTTGCTTTTTCTGCATTTCAATGTATCTGACAGGTACGAGGGAGTGTTCCTAAATGAAGAGCTCAATCAGGGGGAAGTCGTTATTAGTGATGAACAATTATGTACAAGGCTGCATGAGTCGACCTTGTGATGCACACCGGCCCTTTTAGTTCACACACACACTCAGGCCGTCCTGTCCTTCAGAGTCACTTTGCTTCATAATGGAGAGTAAACTGTCAGCAGCTCCTAACGTCAGCACCAGCCTGCCTCTTCTCAAACCTCTCTCTCTCTTTAATGGCAGCTTTCCTTGCTGTGTTCCTGCTGCTTCGGTCCGTCTGTGTCGCCAGACCGGGTTCCGGATCTTCAGGAAAGGTCTCAGGTTGCAGGTTGCGCTGTTTCCTTTGTGTGTTCCCCCTCATCCGTCGTGTGTCTGGCTTTTGCACCCGGCTCCTCTCAGCCCAGACGAAGAAGCTTTGTTAGATATTTATTTCTGAGATCTGTGGTTGATGTAAATACACAGAGACAAACTAAATATGGAAACAGGGCGAGAGACTGAAGGGGGCAGACAGACAGACAGAGAGCAGTAATTTGGCTCTGTGGGGTTCGGTCATTTAAACGGCCTCCTTATAAATGACACAGTAATGAATTCACAGCCTACCTGCTCCATTAGCAACCCCTACTGAGACACACACACACACACACACACACACACACACACACACACTGTTGGTGTAACGGGGGTGGATGTATCAACACTCTCAGGCTCTCGGGTCAATTAGCAGCTAATTGGTGGACGTTCACGTTTGATTAGATGATTATCCAATTATCAGTTAAAGCTGAGGAGACAGGAAGTGCTGACAGTCTGATCACTGACCCTCCATGTACAGACCACGCTACACACATTGTACACAAAGAATACACACAGGTACACACAGGTACACACAAACATCGTATAGTCAAGTCTTCACACCAGGTAAGTTCAGGTGGGATAAATGCAGAGCAGTAAAAAGTACAAGATTTGAAATGTAGTGTAGTACAATTTGAAGTAGCACAACATGGTAATACTCAAAGTACTAATACCTCCGAATTGGACTGAAGTACAGTATGTGAGTAAGTGTATTTATACCTAATCTCCAGATACCTTGGGTACGTACTGCTGTACACATGGTACTATGATACATACAGGGTCCATTCCAGGTACAGGACAAATAAAGACACCAGCTACCTGGAGGTAGCAGAGAGTCCTGGGGGGGTGGTATAGCTGAGAGACACCACAGCCTGGATCTGGGTACCTGCAGGGACCAGACTGTGGGGAACACCTGAGTTCATGCGGCTTTAGGTTTAACCAAAACTAATAAAAGCTTTGCAGCACAATAATAACGAAGAGGAAGTGGATCCAGGTCAAACCTCAGCAGAACTGGAGACTCCTCTGAGCCTGTTAACGATGATGGTGTTTGATGAGGCAGAAAATGAGCCAAACTTTACATTTATGTTATCAGACAGTTTACAGCTTCGATGCTCTCTGCTTCACATTCACGCTCTACTTTCAGATGGAAGAACTCATCAGGCCTTCCTCATCTTTACAACCCTCCTCCTCCTCCTATAGCAGCCTGTTAATTGCAGGGTAGCAGTGGAGGGAGCGTTGGATTCGCGGTGCGGGGCGTCCAGGAGGAGTCAACCCTGTCATTTAGCTCTCTGGCTCTGGGCTCAGACCGGCAGGGAAGCTGAAGATTTTCCCAGCATGCAGTGGGCCAGAGTGGACCGAGCCTCTCCACAGTGAGCTCCTAATGGCAGCCCACACACACGGAGCGCTCCACACCACAGTAGGCCTTAATGACAGCTGCCTTTTAATGCTGCGCTGAGAGGGCAGGTTAGTGTGTGTGTGTGTGTGTGTGTGTGTGTGTGTGTGTGTGTGTGTGTGTGTGTGTGTGTGTGTGCGCGTGTGTGTGTGTGTGCGCGTGTGTGTGTGAACCGCAGGGGTACTTGTCAGCCTGAAGGGGGATCATTTTGTGGCTGCTTTCTCTCTGAATGTGAATGAATTCTTTGTGCTTCATTTGAGCAGCAGGTTGTAACCTGACAGCTCTCGGGTTTACAGAGGAAACACTCAGAACAAGTGAATTACACCTTTTTCATACAAAAAAAAAATCAGAAACCTGCTGGCACTTAGTGGCTTGAAACCTGCACAGCGTCGTCCTAAAGTGGACGTTTATTACAGGAGCAGCCTGACATTTGTTGAAACCCCGTGGTCGTGTGCAGTCACGAGTCAGTTTCATCTCCACGTGTCCGCGGTCGAGTTTTTGGACTTTTTTACTCTTCACTCGGGCTCAGGGTGCATGTGGAGATCAGGTGCAGGTGAGAGCACCTGTACAGAACCAGGAATGTGACCAGCACGGGTACGATGGGTGCAAAGCAGCTGAGTACATTTACTGAAGTACTGCACTTGAGGTACTTTCCTTGTGTACGAAGTAGCAGAAAATGGAAAACTGCAGTAAATAACATCCAGCTCCCTGTTGGATTTTAACATGAGCTCCAGGTGCATTTCTTCTGAACCACCGCCCAGACCTGGCTCTTTCCTGTGATCTTACATCCTTTACATGGCAGATGCAAACCAGCTCCACTCGTCCCTGAGACCAGAGAGAAGCTGCAGTGGAACCAGAGCCTGTAAACAGTGATGATCGTTCTCAGAGTCTGGAGCTGGTTTTTGGAAAAAGACGGGCCTCCCATTGTTGGTGAGGAAGAACCATGTGAGCCAGGTCAGCGGTGTGGCTCCCTGCTGGGTTTCTAATAGTTTTTGGACAACAATGGAGGTCTACGGCTCAGACCCATAAGCTGAACCAGGTTCTGGATTCACACACATTCATTGGTGCTGCCAGTCTGTGGAGGGGATCTGGACTCAGGGACACACTGAATCACTGGCTTATTCTTTTAAGTGTGAACCCTGTTTCTCTCTCCAGTTTTCAGGTTGTAACTCACCCTGCAGCTCAATGGCTTTTTGTTTTCTGCACTAATGCACCATTTCGTGTGTGTGCCAGCCTCCCCCTACATCCTCCTCTGACTGGCAGCTGACAGCTCTCAGCCAATCACAGGCCTCGGTGAGCTCTCTGTCAGCGATGAATGCTGAGGTTAAAAACACTACCTGTCACCTTGCAGCAGGGAGACGAGTGTGTGTGTGTGTGTGTGTGTGTGTGTGTGTGCGTGCAGGTTTTCACCTCGTTGATCTTCGCTGAGCTGATTTTTAGATGAAACACTTTCAGTTTGAGTTTAAATCTGCAGCTGGATTAGTCCCCGTCTGCCTACGATCACGTCCATAAACAAATAATCACATTTTGATCAACAAAGAAGAATCAGGTACAGGTCAGTTTGTTAGGTACAGCTGTTTTAAACACAGCCTGAGTCCACATCCCAGACCTGAATGTCCTGGTGTTCCCATCAGACCTGCAGTCTGATCCATGTGTGTCAGGGACATGGACCAGGCTCAGGTGTGAACACCCTGAGCTCCTGAACTGCCACCATACACAGACTGAACCGACATGTGAAGAACAACAACATCATCTGTGTCACAGTCAAATCGCTGAGATTTCAGTTGTTTTTAAGTTCCCAGTTTTCTTCTTCTCTACATTCAAACCCTCACACCTGTAAAATCCCTCATGGCTGAGAGGAAGTCATGACATTCAGTTCAATTCAACATATTATTATGATTCCACAACACCAGATTATCACCTGTGCACAAGAACACGCACAGGAACTGGATCTTTTTGGCATAAAAATCAGTGAAGACGTCAAACCTGAATGTGGGACCAGTTTAGAAAATATAAAATCCACAACAAACGCTCTCGTCTTCTCGGCTTTTGTCTTCTTTTGTCCTGACAGTGACATTCACAAGGAAAATCACAGAAACACAAACACTCATTATGTTTGCAAAGACATGTTTTCATGTTGTGCCGTGATAAACCGGTGATAAACACGTATCCATTAAAACAGACAGGCAGAGCGCTGAATGGGGACCACGGCGGCTCTGATTGTCTGGTTCAGCTGGAACTCAAGAACAGATGGAGAAGAATGAGAGCTGTCTGTGTTCAGGGTCTTTCCATCAACGAACTGAAGACAAACACGAAACAAAAGAGACCAGATTTTCATTTTCATCTGCAGCTCAAACAAAACACTCAGAGCACAAAGAGTTTGTCTGGACTCAGGTGTGCGCTCCCACAAACATACAGGAGGACCTGTTC